>NC_069503.1:711967071-712157071 GCF_027579735.1 Bombina bombina | reverse complement strand
TCCTGGACTCTTTCTTTGAAAAGTCTTTTAGTTTTTCCTATATAAAAATACGAACAGGAACAGTGTAGTAGATAAACTACACCAACAGAATTGCAATTCGCAAACACCTTTATATTATAGACTTTGCTATTATTGCCTGAAAAGGTTTTACTTTTCTGCATATAAGGGCAGTACACACAGTGTCCACAAGGATAACTCCCCTTTACCTCTTGTCTCAACCCTAACCAATCTAGAGCTGGTGATCTAACAAATTTACTTTGTACCAGTTTATCTTTCAAACATGGTGCTCTTTTTGCAGTTAATAATGGGTAATTTCCCACTTTAGATTTAATTTTTTCATCCAGAGTGAGAATATGCCAATGTTTCGAAAGTATTTCTCTTATCTTTGGCCATTGGCAATTGTATGTAGTTATAAATCTAGTTAGATCAAAAGTTATTTGGGGTCTAGATTGGTAGAGCAAAGTGTCTCTATTCTTTTTTCTGACTTTATTCAGTGATGATTGAATGTTTTTCCTAGAGTATCCACGATTCATAAATCTCTGTTGCATTAACTCTGCATGATACTCAAATTTGGTATTTGAAGAACAATTTCTTTTTAGACGCAATAATTGACTATATGGGACACTTCTTTTTAGATGATGTGGGTGACAACTAGATGCCTCTAAGATACTATTTGTGGCTGTGCTCTTTCTGTAATTTTCAGTCACTATCGATGTACCTTCTTTCCTAATCATTATATCTAAAAAGGCTAATTCCTTTGGATCATACACTAATGTTAGTAAGATGTTGCGATTGTTTATATTCAGATTATTTACAAACTCTTTCAGAATTTCAATGGGACCTTTCCATAAAATCAAAATATCATTCACATATCTCAACCAAAGTGAGACATGTGATTCGAAAATATGATTATATTTTTCATAAACATCAAAAAGTTCCCATGCCCCAAGATGAAGACATGCATAAGTGGGGGCACATACTGCCCCCATGGCTGTGCCCCTACATTGCTTATACAATGCTTTATCGAATTGGAAGACATTATTCTCCAAAACAAATCTCAACAAATCTAAGACTAAATGTGTATGTTTGTCATAAGATTGTCCCCTTGATTTTAAGAAGTGTTTACATGCCTCCATTCCTATTTCATGCGGAATGGAGGAATATAAGCCCTCTACATCCAGTGACACTAAAATAGTGTCATTGTCAACTGTGATACCATCCAACTTTTTCAACAAATCAGAAGTATCCTTTACATAAGAAGAAAGTGATAAGAGGAAGGGACGAAGAAAGTGATCCACATAATTTCCAATGTTTTCACTAATACTTCCTATACCCGAGACAATCGGGCGTCCAGGCGGATGGGAGAAATTTTTATGTAATTTTGGGATGATATAGAAAGTTGGCATTACTGGATATTTCCGAAACAAATACTGGTATTCTTTTGATGAAATAATACCTTCCCCAAGAGCTACTTTTAGAATTTTCTGTAACTCTTTTTGCATAGAAGATAAGGGATTGATAAATAATTTAATGTATTGATTTTTATCATTGAGTTGTCTTTTTACTTCATTTAGATAGAATGACTCTTCCAGTAATACCAAATTTCCGCCCTTATCCGCCGGCTTTATGACAAGGTTCTTTGCATTCATTAATTCACTTAGGGCTCTCCTCTCACTGGAATTAAGATTATCATTAGGCATATATTCCTCTCTCAGACTATTTAAATCCTTTTCTACTGCTTTTACAAACACAGAAACTGCAGGTATTTGTGCAAATGCAGGCATAAATGTGGAGTTTGGTTTAAATTTTGTTTGTCATTTAACCTCATTTTGGTCTGTATCCACATCTCCCACCAATAAAGATGGTAAATTTCTGATAGTAGTTTCATCAGTTATATGCTCTTTCTCTCTATGCATTATTTGAGAAAGTACTAGCTTTCTAGCAAAAAGATGTAAGTCTTTTGATAATTCAAACTTATTAAGTTTATTGGTAGGACAGTAGCTCAGATCTTTTTTAAGAACACTAATATGAGATAAATTTAGTCTGAATGAGGATAAATTCACTATCTGTAATTCATCAGTGTTAGGGCCCTTATCTAGTCATTTCTGAATGAACGTCTGCGTGGTCTCCTGCCTCTCATATTCTGTCTCCCATATTCGCCCCTCCCTCTCTGCTCTCTCAGGGTATATCTCTTTTCTTGTGGATCTAAATTCAGGTCCCTTCCTCTTCCTCCCTCTTCGTTTTGTCCTCCTGCGTTTGAGACCCCAGGGGACATTCGATCGTTTTTTGATAACCTGTCTGAATCATTTTCTAAGTCAGATGCATCTGTGCCTGAATCGTATGAGGCTTTATCAAATTTATATATATATATATATACCTTTTTCTTTTTATAGTCATCTTGGTCTCTATACAACTTTCTACATTTTCTAGATTTGATATCTGCTTGTAGTCTTGATATATAGTTTTTTGTTTCTTCATTTAAATTATTAAAATTTGTATCACTCTCAAACTTATTTACAACTTGTAAAGATACTTCAACTTCCTCCTTAACCTTGTCTAATCTTTTGACATTGCGTTTGATAAGCATTTCAATTAAATCCAGGGCACAGGTTGAAAGTTTTTCATTCCATTCTGTAATGAAATCTTTCCCACCCTCTTCCTCTCTAGCATTGAAGCCCGGATCTAAAAACAATCTTAAGCCCCTAGGTACAATTTTTGTTGCAACATAATTATTCAAACTAGAGTTTTCTGCTCTTAGTTTTACCTGTCTTGCTACACAATTTTTTTTTTTTTTTTTTTTTTTTCAAAAGAGCTTTATTCAAAGATAATCAAATGGTTACAAACTTTTCAAATTTTCCATGAGGTGTGCAAATACAGGTTCGTTGAAGCATTGTATTACAAATTGTGATATATGAATTAACATAAAGAACGTTCTTCCCTTGGCCCCTTAAAGCATAGTAAATTGCAAACTGCTCATAGGGCAGGTAGAGTTAAAGTCCTGGAGGATCAAAAAGCAGTTCTGAGTGCACTTGTATATTGAAAGTCCAAAGTCCATTAGTGCACTGTCTCTGGCACTCTACGGCCAGTCCTACTAAGCTATTCAACTACAGATCTAAGTTGCTGGAGAATGGGAGAGAGAGAAAAGGGAAGGGGGGATGTACAGGGGATCTGTTTGCTATGTGTAGTAGCGGGGTTTTTATGATGCCATTCATTCTCCGTATTCCCGTTGTTTGGGATTGTGTGGGTCTTGCTTATTCGCGTTTCATGAGTGGTAGGTGGAGGTGGTGGGGAAAGGTGGAGGGGGGGAGGGGAGGGAGAGGGTTGGGGGAGGGAAGTGTCATTGAGGGTTTCAGTAGTCTGTGCTATCAGCTGTATTGTCTTACGTTGTCTGTTGTCTGTGTGTTGCCCAGCGCTCCAGCATTATCTTGTGTGTGTCTACTGTGCCATGTTGGGTGTGGTGGTATCTTTCTAGTCGTAGCAGCGTGTCTACTTGTTCTTGCCATTCTTTAAAAGTCGGTGTGATTCTAGACTTCCAATGTTTTGGGATCAATAATTTTGCTCCGTTCAGCATAAGTATTAGTAGGGCTCTGCTCGCTTTACAGGGTAATTTGGGCAGAGAAAGGTATAGTAGTGTTTTTGGGGTGTTTTGTAGGGGTTTCCCCAGGACTAGTTCCATGTGATTAAGAATTGCGACCCAGTATTCATCTAGCTTAGGGCAGTCCCACCATATGTGTGTAGGTGTGCCTTGTTCTCCGCAGTCTCTCCAGCATTTGCCAGAGGCCTGTTTGTAAATCTTCTGCAGCCTACTAGGTGTGAGGTACCACCTTGCCATGCATTTATAACTAGATTCTTGCACTCTCATAGATATTGAGGATGTTTTGGTCACTAGAAAGGCATTCTGCCAGTCCTCATAACCTATCTCGGTCTGCCACTCCCTTTCCCATGCTTTTGTGTAAGAGGGGAGTGTCTGGGCTTCGTCTGTCAGTAGAAGTTTGTATAGTAATGAGATTGCATGTGCAGTTGGTGTGTCTTTCAGGCATAAGGTCTCAAATGTGGTAGGTGGTCTAGTAAGGCAGGATCTGTGTTTGTGTGTCATGAGATAATGATTTAGCCGCGTATGTGAGTACCAGCTCATCGTCAGGTTAGATAATTCTTCAGAGATAACCGCGTGAGTCTTGAGCTTATGTCCATCAGTCAGTGTCATGATGGTGTAGTCTTTAAAGGGTGTGTCGGGGGTGGTTCTGTTGTCTGGGTAGTTCCATGGCAGCTCTGCATTGTGATAGATGGGAGTCAGCGGAGAGTGTTTAGTCGTGATGTGTGTCGTGGTACATACTATCTTGTCCCATACTGAGTAGAAGTCCATCAACAAGGGGTATTTTGTTATGGCTGCATGTCTATCCTTCTCCAGAGTCCAGGCACCCAGTCCCGCGTTGTTTGTGTCCAGGATGTCACAGTCTAGTCGTACCCATTCTTTGTTGGGGTCATTGGAGCACCAATCTAACAGTCTGCCTAGCGTGATTGCCTGTTTGTACGTTTGTATGTTTGGGACTCCCAGTCCCCCTCTGTCCCTAGGTAGATATAAAGTTCTCCTGGCTACTCTGGGTCTGACCCCCCCCCAGATGTATTGCTCTATTAAGTTTTGCAATTTTAGTAGGTAGTTCCCCGGGAGGGGAATTGGTGTTGTCTGGAGTATGTAAAGCAGTCTGGGTAGCACATTCATCTTAATGACATTTATTCGTCCAAGCCAAGAGATAGACTTGTTCTTCCATCTGGACAAGTCCGCTATCAGCGTGGTTTCTAGGTTTTTGTAGTTTTCTTGAAAGATAGTCTGAACATCCGGGGAGATATATATCCCCAAGTATTTCAGCTTATTTTGCCGTAATCTCAGGGGACAGTCACCTAGCGCTGTAATTAGTTCCTCTGGGTTGTATGTAACGTTCAGTATTTCTGATTTGGTGACGTTAAGGTGGAAGTTAGAGAGTCGTCCGTATTCTCTGAAAGTATCTAAAACTCTGGGGAGGGAAGTCCCTATGTCAGTGAGTGTCAATAGGACGTCGTCGGCATATAATGCCAACTTGTGTGTGCGCGATTTAGTCTTTATGCCCGAGATCTGGGGGTCCTCTCTTATTTTTTGCGCCAGCACCTCTATGGTAATGGCGAAAAGGAGCGGTGAGAGTGGGCACCCCTGCCTGGTCCCGTTTCTGATATGGAATCTGTCAGATAGCAGGCCATTAACTTTCACTCTAGCCGTGGGGTTCTCATAGAGGGCAAATATTTGTTTGATAAAGGCTTCGCTGAATTGCATTTTGGCCAGGACTGCTTTTAGAAAAGGCCAGTGCACCCGGTCGAACGCCTTTTCTGCGTCCGTAGAGACCAATATTAGGGGCGTGTTCTGTTGCTGGGCGTGTGACACTAGTTGTAGCACTTTCAGCGTGTTGTCGCGAGCTTCTCTCCCTGGCACGAACCCCACTTGATCCGGGTGTATCAGTGAGGGGAGGATCTTATTAATTCTATTAGCTAGCACCTTGGCGTAGATTTTTACATCCACGTTGAGGAGCGAGATCGGGCGGAAGTTCTCCGGTCTATCCGGGGATCTTCCCAGTTTAGGAAGGACAGTGATGTTTGCCTCTAGCATCTGATCAGGGAATCCACCCTCTTGCAACAATGAATTAAATAGGGAGGCGAGGGGTGTGAGTAGGTGATGTGTGAAGTCTTTGTAATATTTAACCCCTAGCCCATCTGGCCCTGGGCTCTTTCCATTTGGCATGCTTTTGATGGCTAACTTAATCTCATCAGTTGTTATTGGTCTGTCTAGATGCTCCATGTCCTCTCGTGAGAGGGAGGGCAGTTGAATGTCCCTTAAGTAGGCATCTATGTGTGACTGTGAGCTATTGTTAGTGATGTTGTATAGAGCTTCGTAGTATCGTCTGAAAGTCTCAGCTATTTTCTCACTCTCTTTCTGTGCGTGCCCTGATGCATCAGTTAGGGTGTGTATGTGCGTGTTTAATTGTTTGCGCTTCAGCGCCTTAGCTAGTGATGAGCCTATTTTATCGCTCATCTCAAAATATTTTTGTTGTAACATTGATGCCTTCCTCTGGTACTCTTTAATAAGGTGATTGTTCAATGCAGTCTTTACTGCAGTCAGGGATTCTAATATTGTGGAAGATGAGGTATTCTTTTTTAACTCAGTTTCCCAATATCGGATCTGGGATAGGGATGAGTTCAAAAACTGTCTATTCTGCTTAGTTTCATTAGCTTTGAGCTTTATGAACTCACCCCTAATCACACATTTGTGTGCTTCCCATGTCGTGGAGGTGGGTAGGGCCTCCAATGGGTTTTCAATAAAGTAATGCCGTAGTGTTGTGTCAATTGCCAGTTTGTGCAATGGGTTGTCTAAGATGTGTTCGTCAAGTCTCCACAAGTGTGGTTTTGTGGGCATGTCTGGCCAGTCCAGTGTACACTGTACAGGGGCATGGTCTGACCAAGTGATTGGTAGTATAACAGTGTTGTTTATGAGAGAGAGGCCAAGTTGGTCTGTTATAAGGTAGTCAATTCTAGTATATACGTGGTGTGGATGTGAGAAAAAAGTATAGTCTCGTGTGTCTGGATGGAATGATCTCCATATGTCGTGCAATTTTAGTGAGCGGAGTTGCAGATTAATGGTTTTGATTACTTTGTGTGGTATGTTGGTTTTTCCTGTTGAGGTGTCATGGGTGGGGTCCAATGGTAGATTAAAGTCTCCTGTCAGAAATACTATGCCTCTTGCATGTTCTAGTAGTAGTTGTATCAGCTGTTTGAATACAGTGTGCTGGCCCTGATTTGGCAAGTAAACATTAGCAATTGTAATATGTGAACAGTGTCCCCACCACTAGCAGATATGATCCATTGGGATCCTTGAGTACCAGGGTAGGTTGGAAGGGAATTGTGTTCTTGATGAAGATACCCGCTCCGCCCTTTTTTGAACAGCCTGAGGCTAGATAGAAGTTGCTATACCTATGGGTGATATACCTAGGCTCCCTCCCTTTTTTGAAATGGGTCTCCTGGATACAGACGATGTCCCCTCCTGCTCTATGTAATTGTGTGAAAGCAATTGATCTCTTTTCGGGGCTGTTGAGCCCTTTAGCATTGATGGTTATGAGTTTAATGGGGCGTGACTGCATGTCTCCGATGTTCAGTGTGCTTAGTTGGACAATGTCAGAGATATTTCGCTGTCCTTATACCTGTCTATTAATGTGTTAGTGTGCTGGAGGCTGGGCAATATCTGGCTATTCTGTAGGCTCTGCTCCTTCTGTGAGTCTGTGGGTTGTATGATTTCTAGGGCTCTCAATCTCTGTGTGTTAAAGGAGGGGGGGAGGTGGGTGAAAGAGAGATGGGAAGAGGAGGTGGAAAGAGGACAGGGGGAGGAGAAAGTTGCGAACAGTTATTGTACACAAAAGGTGCAGCTACCTAGTTGCGGGTGCCAATGTCAAGTAAATGTATAAAACTCTAGAAATCTATGAAAGCAGTAATCAATAATAACAATCAACCAGATAAGTAGGGTAGTATCCCCGTCATCAAACCCAGCATTTGAAAAGCATAATTAAAGATAACATTGCATTATATACGACCTGTATTCTCCAGTCAGGAACTGATCCCCGGCTGGGACCGTGGGAGCGAGCAGTCCATTAATTGATGTGGTTCTTCCACATCATCAGCTACAGTCACCAGTGAGGGGTGTTTATGATTGTCCCGTTCAGTGTTGGTTGTGGTTGTGGGTCGTGCCCGACTCCCTGGCGGGAACCTTGGTGCCGGGCCTTCTTTCATTTGTTCCTCTGTCGGGATGTGTATCCGTAGGGTTTCACAAAAGCGGGGTAAATCATCTTGAGTTTTGTAGATAGCTGTGGTATTGCCATTAGTTGCAATGATGCTGACTGGGAACCCCCAGCGATAGGCGATCTTCTTCTCTCGGAGTACTGTGGTTATATGATTCAAATCCCTTCTTTTTTGGAGTGTTGTAGGGCTCAGATCTGTAAAGATTTGGATGCGAATGCCAGCATGAGTGAGATCTTGTTTTTGCCTTGAGTGCTTGAGTATGTCTTCTTTGTCTTTGAAATGCAGTAGCTTCAGGATCACATCCCTGGGGGGTGCTTTGGGTGGTGGTTTCGCCCTGAGGGCTCTATGCGCTCTTTCAATAACCACTTCAGGTGCATGCTCATCTCCTCTTACTGTGCGGAACAGCGCCTGTAAGCAGCCCTCCAGAGCTCCTTGTTGGATGGTTTCTGGTATCCCACGTACTCTCAAATTGTTCCTCCTGCCCCTATTGTCCAAGTCCTCCACTTTCTCTAGTAAGTTGTATATGGTTTCTTCCTGATCATAGAGTAAGCGGGACATGTGATTGATGTCGTTGCTAGCTGTATTGTGATTTTCCTCTAGGTTAGTAACTCTTTGCGTTACTCTTGATAGGTCTTTTTTCAAATCACCATACCATCCCTTCACTTCAGTGAGCATTTCTTTGAAATCTTCTTTAGTACACAGGGATTTAAGGTCCTCTTTAGTGATTGTTGGATTGGTGGTGGGGGCAGGGCTTTCAACCTGGGTACTGAACTGTGGACTTGATGTAGGCATATTACTGTCAGAGGTAGGTTGTGCCGATTTTGAGGTGGGTTCATGTTGCTTTAAAAATTGCTGCATGATCCTGGGTTGCTGAGCACTATCTGGTTTAACTGATTTTTTCCCAGGCATACTTGCGTGGGTTGGGGGAGGCAGGTGTTAAAGGACAAATGATGCCACTTCTTGAGGTATTATAAGTCAGAGGTGAGGCTTGTGCCTTAGATGTGGTTAGTATAGTGCTTTGGCAGTTTCACCCTAAACACTGTGTAAGCATATGCAGGGCTTGTCTTAATAAAGATAAGTGAGAAAAGTCTAAGAAAGTCCTGTTACCTCAAAGAAGCTGTGTAGAGATGTTGCTCCCTGTGTCTGTGGCCCTTGTAGCTTTTGTTTTGCTGTCTGATGCAGTAAGGAGGTATTACCCAAAGTGACTGTGGCGTGGGTGCTTCACATGCGCTGCTGCAGGCTGTGTAGTTTATATTCTTCTCCTCAGCAGTGCTTCTTTGAGGTGCCTGATCCCCTGTAGCTGTGACTTGTTCGGCAGCCCTTGATGGCCAGCTGTGCTGTGCTGTGGTGCTGTGTGCGGCCTAAGCCGTTAGCTTCTGTGACCTTGGGCGCGTGACACCTTGCCGCGGGGCCTCAGTATGTGCGGCTATGATGTGTGGCAACGGGCTTTAGATGCGGCTGATGGTGTGATCGTCAGGTGGTAGGTGCCTGCAGCTGCCGGTCTGTCATGCTGCTCCCCGGTGAGATAGATACTGCCCTGGAGCCGTTAAGGCCTGTCTGCGTGGTGCCCCCTGAGTCCCGGACCGCGCCTGATGTTGTGAGCGGTTCCGGGTTAGGTAGAGAGCACAAACGGCTATCGGAGGGTAAGACCAGGGTGGGAAGGCATTCACCTTCGATTTGGGGCAGTTTTTAAGGCTTGGGTCGAGGATGGCTGCTGGGTTTGATGACTTAGGGCCTGGGAGCTGTTTCTCTACGCAGCCATTTCCCTGAACGGCCAAGCTCCGCCCCCCAATTTTTATATTTTTATATTTTTTATTATATTTTTTATTTTATTTTTTTAAGTGGTAAATTTGAAAGGAGGATGTTTTCACCTCAGTAAATGTAAATCTATCACAGCATAAAGAGAAAATGCTTAGATGTTTGTGCACAGTTTGTAAGCAATAATAAAATGTTGCAGCTTTAATATTAGAGGACGATTTTACCTCGGAAAATGTTGCGAAATTTTGTATATTGAGACTGCAGTTGTTATTGTAACTGTTTTTTGCTGTGTGGAGTCATATTTATTACGGCATTAATCTAAAGAGGATACCTTTACCTCGAGGACAAGCTATGCTGATATATGCATATGCATAATTAAATGCAATAATAATATGACACGATTTTTTACAGATAACGTTCTCTTTTTTATCTTTGCTACAAGAAAGGATTGATCACCCTGACTTGTGTGTGTGTATATATATATATATATATATATATATATATACATTTGAAATATTATGCTATTGTGTGAGTGATGCATTACGTTGTGTTATACTGAAACTTTGTCGTGAATAAATGTTTCTGTGTCTGATGCCAAGTCTGTCTGCATTCTCTTGATCACTGTGTGGTGGGTGCACACTTCCGTCTGGGGCCCAGAAGAGTATAGGTATAGAGTGCTGAAATCCCTAGTCATTACTTTCTCTTTTCTTAATTTAAATTGTATAATACTTACTAATAGGGTCTGCACCACTGTTTTGGTATTTAAAGGCATACCTAATGGTCCTTTGATAGTGGTAACTATATATCTGTAAATTGCTAGTTACATAATATATTAATACTCTCCCTATATTTCTTATCGTTTATATATATATATATATATATATATGTATTTTACCAAAATAATATATATATATATATATATTTATGAATAAATAGAACATGTTCTGCTATGTGAAGAACATTGGAATGTGAAATATTCATATTTTTGGGTTAGCGCACTTGAGAAAATGGGATTGAGTTTGCGCGCGAGTAGGGTGTTTATTTCCCCACTGACCTTTATGGGGGAATAGGTTATTGCATGCGATATTCTTAGTTCAGCTTTTTACGCGTCAGGTAAGCGTGCGAGCGAAAATAGTTTACTTCCAATTAATAATACAAGATGAACCCGAAGAGCGCAAAAAGCTTACTTCTAGCGCAGTTAACGTTTGAGCGGGAGCCTTAAATAGCGCTCCGCTTATAATTAGGCCCATAAAAAGAAGTAAAATGAGCAAAGCAAAATCTTAGTAATAAAATTCACACAAGGCTTCATTAACCAGTGTGTTAAAATATAGGCGAGAGAAGAAAAATGAAATTATTTCTTAAAATTCATAACATTGCATTTTGTAGCAGAAATTATGTGTCATTTCATAGTAAACCTTACATATTTTTGGGAATATGCTGCCACCTACTGGTACATTGCTGAAAAGCAGACAAAATATATTCCTTCATGCATACGTGTTTTTAAGAACTAAATCACCTTATTCCAGCATTAGCAAAGAGATTCCTATTGATTTTGTAGGGTTTTCAATGCTATAAAGTTTTTTTTCTTGCATTGAGAGCCCACAGCAATAGTATTCCAATACATCAGAAAAATCTTTTTACGGAGGGTTTCCACATGATTTTTGCATTTACCTATTTCAAGAATCTTGACCACTTGATAATCTATTTTCGCTATAATCGGAACTTTTGAAAATTTTTACATTCTCATACATGCATTGTTTATATTTAAATAAGCACAATTGTTACCTAGTTGAAAAAATGTTTACAAATATTGGTTAATTTATGCTTGTATATTTAAGGCCAGTTTACGAATGGCGCGTTAACAGTTATGCGCGAGGGATAAGGGGTTTATTGCGGCTGTTTGCACACAACAGGTTTTCCACTCGTATTACAAGTTGAAATCAAAATACGTTAGATTGAGTGCAATTGAAGTAAACGCACATCAGGTTAGCGCAACCTTAGTTAACTGTTTTGCGAAACAAAAAAGTCAAACAAAACATCAAAAATACATTACAAAGTACAGCTACACTCATAACACAATCTAATAAAAATTATAAAAAAAATATTGCACAAAAAAGTTATAAAAGTTCAAAGATATGAGGTCTCAGGTGTTAGAACAAAAAGCCATGCAGAGGGCCGAGTGGTAATATAGACCTAAATGTATACAACTAATATATGTCATCTGTACTACTGGGATAGAAAGAAGTGTTCTCTCCATGACAAGCTCTACTTGGCTTCAGTAAATATATCTACAAATCTATAGCTAAATTTTGTGCTGCTGTGAGGAAAATATTGTTAGAATGATACCTACCTCTACTCTCCCTCTATAAGGAACATGCTGTTGCGAGCAAGCGAAATGGGGTTTATCGTGGCTCTTGCACACGTCGGAAGTAGCACGCATATTACAGATTGAAAGTAAACGCATTCGCTCAAGCGCAATTGAATTTAATGTGTGTCGGGATATTGCAATGTTATAGCTCTGGTTAACTGTTAAGCTTGACTAAAAACTTGCGCAAAACACATCAAAATTATATTTAAAAGTACAGTTGTAATCACAATAACATTATCTAATAAAAACTGTTAAAAAAAGAAATTGCATAAATAAAGCTGTGAGGTCTCAAGTGTTAGAAAAAAGGCAGGCAATGGGCTTTTAACAGAGATCCATACATATACATGTATTGTTATTGTTTAAAAAGATATATAATCCCTTCATTACCCATTTCCCAGCTTTGAATAACTAACACTTCTCAACCAGTGGCTGTTTCATCAACCATTGCTTGTTTTTATTTATTTCAATAAAGTAAGTTTATATACTTACCACTTGCTACCATACTTTTATATTTCTTACCCACATCTTGGTTTGATACACTACCAATTTTTGGACTGCTTGTATCCTGGCCCTTTGGAGTCTCCTGCCACACCGGAGGTCAGTCTGCTGGGTGACTGTTTGATTCCAGCCTGCTTCTAATGCACCAAGAGAGGTGCTCTACCAAATGTGAGTGAAACCCTTTTTTTTATACAGTCTCTTATTATCATGCAGTAATAGGCCATATTAATGCTTTTGTTTGCTTCCTCACACCATCTACAAATTGCTGATTAAATACCGGAAGCCAGTCTGCCGGTTGACTGAGTCCAGCTTGCCTTTTTTGCACCAATAGGGGTGCTTCACTAAATGTGAGTGTTATTTATTACACATCATTCTTCATACAATATGGGCCATGTGGCGCTTCTGTCTTCTCATATTGTCTACAGATTACTGACCTTGGATCGCGGCCTTGATCCTCCTACAGACAACTGCCTGGACGTGATATTCTAAACTATTCCTGGGTTCCTTATTCATCATTTCACCTCTCCTTGTCATGGGACTCTAGCACTCTTGTGTCTTTTTGACATATATTATTTTATAATTTGCCACATTGTATTGATTTTAGATAAGTATATACCATTCATTCCATTTGTGTGTATTATATTATTGGCATTTTGATTAATTATCTGTGACTGACCAAGGGCGCCCCCTATATATATTTTGTATGTTACACACAAAAACATATAACATTTAACATATATATATATATATATATATATTATTCAAATACATGTTTTAACAGTAATATAAAGGCTTATGGTATGTAATAAAAAAAAACACAGAAATATACACCATATGATCCTAATTTATTAAAGTAACATAAACTTTCAAACCATAACCAGAATTTGTAGACACTGTTGTATCTAAATGCTTTAAAATACAAAATAGGAAGTGCAAATCATAAATGTAATACAACTTTGAAGGACCCAATCTGAGGTATAAAGTAATATAAAATACAAAGTGTAGCAAAACTCTAGTGTCATGCTGTGCTATACTGAACTGAGTTTGTCTCACCTTCACATACAGAAATGTAAGAAATGTCCTTGAGAGAATTATAGCAAAATCTGCCTAGAATAGTGTAAGAGATCTCACAGTGCTAGAGGATCACTTTAGATAATCTAATCTGAATGGAGGGCTTGATGGAAGGCATCTCTCATCTCTATGGTTCCGCACTTTTTCTTAGAGAATTCAGTGAGTTCCACCCCTGTGAAGTCGGCACTATAATTACTCTCCAAGCTGGAGAATCTTTGATCATCAGGGCCATAGTGAGAGAAACAGATTCAGTTGTGAGTTTGACAAAACAAAGTAAAGGAGTGAGAAGTGTCAGAAAAGTGAGTGATAGAAGTGAAAGAGATGAAAGGCCAGAAACATTACATGAGTGAGGATAAAAAGCATGTTTTGTGTGATTTCTTTTGAGCACATGCAAAAATTTACTTTAAAAAAATAAATTGTAAAGTTTAGCTGGAACACTCGACAGAGGTAAGAATTAGTTTTCAACACACCCAATGTTACTGTAATAAACAGCAAAGCACTTTCCTGTCCAAACACACATCTTCTCAGTGTCAGGTGGAGTGCTGTTGTTTTGAATGTATAGAAAAACAAATGGGACCCTACTTAATCTAAGTAGTATGTCCAGAGATAAGGTGCGCCTAATTTATGCTATTTCGTAGAGAAAATAAAAATATAGATAAATCCTAAGTTGTATGTCTGGCAATAAACAACAAATGCGAACTGTATAATTATATATACGAATACATAACATTAAATATAGTCACCACAATCATATGGTGAGGAAATAAACTTCCATTAAAGCAAGTATATGTCCCAATATAGAGTGGTGTCCAATCTGGAAATGATGTCCCAAACGATAGCTGCTCTCTCCAAAGATGTTAAAAAAGAGATGACTTGCGTTCTGTGAAGAAACAAAAAAAGAAGAGGCGCTCTAGTGCAGATGATCCTTGGCTACAAATGAATCTAAACTAATGGTTCAGAGTAATACTCACAAAGATGTTTGCACATGCAGTGCAATAACAGGTGAGCCGAAGCTTCAGAGCCGCTCGGCTGACTCGCTAAAGGTGAAATCAGCTGTTCACTGGGTAATCACTTTACCAACGATTTAGGGAAAGAGATACCTATAACAAAAAATAGATACCACCCTTGGTGCAGATTATCCCAGACACAGAATACACATACGGCAAGTGTCGAGAAGTTATACTCACAAGCGGAGTTGCACAAGCAGTGCAATATCAGGCGTGCCGAATCTTTAAGAGCCGTTCGGCTGACTCCCTGAGACCTGTACAGCTGCTCCTTAATGAACCAGGATCGCTGGATGAGTGGTGGGGAATAGAAGTGGCTATGCCGGTAAAAGCTAATCCATGCAAGGGATCAATAGGGCAAAAAGGGTAAATATGCCACAGCAAGGTAGAAGAAATAAAAGTTTTTATTAAAAATATAAAAATTGCTTAGCAACGCGTTTCTCGGCTAACATGCCGTTTCATCAGGAATTAGTTTTCAACACACCCAATGTTACTGTAATAAACAGCAAAGCACTTTCCTGTCCAAACACACATCTTCTCAGTGTCAGGTGGAGTGCTGTTGTTTTGAATGTAGCAAGCTGGAATCAATGGCTGAGTGGCTCAGCTCACCACAAACCTTACTGATGCACTGAACATTTACACAGTGTTTCAACAGGGGCCCAGATAGCAATGAGACTAAACTTAGTAGCTGAACTCGCTCTAGAACTTTAATAAGCTCCTACAAAACAAACAACAAATGAGTACCGAAAAGTAACTATAAGTTTATGAATCTGAATATCAAAGAAAGACATACCTTTGTATAAGTTTAGTGTTGCTATCCAGACAAATGCAACTTGCATAAGATACTTAATGAAGTTCTCCTGATAGAAGAAGTATCCAGGGTAAAGGTAATCTTAGTCAGACAGTCCGGGTCAAGGCCTCACAGGAAAAGAAGCACAAAATACTTTAACAAATGCAGAGTCCACAAACAAGCTAATGTCGAATACCAAGTCATGTCCAAGAAGTAACGGCCAGAGTAAGAGGTTCAGTAACTTAATACACAAACAACCACATGCTACAAACACAGAGCTAATACAGACTGCTGCAGTTACAGCCTAATTGACCTCTTTAATGGTATAATACACCTAATTGCAGCACGGGCAGAAATCCCTCTTTTAGACATACATGTAATATGAAAGTTATAAACAGCAAACCATATTACTGGCAAGGCCCACGTCTTCACCAATGTCATGCGGAGTACTTTTGTCCAGAATAAAACAAGATATAATCAATGGCCGAGAAACTCAATTTATCCCAAGCCCTTGCTGGGACACTGCAAGTTAAACACAGCAACTAAGGAGGGATTAGGGGTAAGTTAGCAATGAGACCAAATTTGATAGCTGAACTCTCTCTAATACTTAAAAATCGGCACCTACAAAGTAAGAGAACAAATAAGTACTAGAAAGTAACTGTAAATTAATCATTCTAAATTCCAAAGGAAAATATACCTTAGTAAAAGTTTGGTCTTGCTATCGAGATGAAGACTAACTTACATACGCCTAGATTACGAGTCTTGCGTTAGCCTTAAAAAGCAGCGTTGAGGGGTCCCAACGCTGCTTTTTAACGCCCGCTGGTATTACGAGTCTGGCAGGTACAGGTGTACCGCTCACTTTTTTTCCGAGACTCGAGCATACCGCAAATCCCCTTACGTCAATTGCGTATCCTATCTTTTCAATGGGATTTGCCTAACGCCGGTATTACGAGTCTTGGAAAAAGTGAGCGGTAAACCCTCTCCTGTCACGACTCCTAACGCATTTAAAAGTCAGTAGTTAAGAGTTTTATGAGCTAATGCCGTAACATAAAACTCTTAACTAAAGTGCTAAAAAGTACACTAACACCCATAAACTACCTATTAACCCCTAAACCGAGCCCCCCCCCCCCACACCGCAAACACTTAAATAAAGTTTTTATCCCCTGCCGACCGGACATTGCCGCCACTATAATAAATATATTAACCCCTAAACCGCAACACTCCCGCCTCGCAAACACTAGTTACATTTTTATTAACCCCTAATCTGCCATCCCTAACATCGCTGACACCTACCTATATTTATTAACCCCTAATCTGCCGCCCCCTAACGTCGCCGACACTATATTAAATGTATTAACCCCTAAACCTTAGTCTAACCCTAAACCTAATCCCCCCAACTTAAATATTATTTAAATAAAACGACATAAAATTACTACAATTAAATAAATTATTCCTATTTAAAACTAAATACTTACCTATAAAATAAACCCTAAGATAGCAATATAACTAATAGTTACATTTGTATCTATCTTAGGGTTTATTTTTATTTTACAGGCAACTTTGTATTTATTTTAACTAGGTACAATAGTTATTAAATAGTTATTAACTATTTAATATCTACCTAGCTAAAATAAATACAAATTTACCTGTAAAATAAACCCTAACCTAAGTTACAATTACACCTAACACTACATTATAATTAAATGAATTACCTAAACTAACTACAATTAATTACAATTAAATTAAATAAACTAAAGTACGGAAAAAAAAACCACTAAATTACAGAAAATAATAAAATAATTACAAGAATTTTAAACTAATTACACCTAATCTAATCCCCCTAATAAAATAAAAAAGCCCCCCAAAATAAAAAAAAAATCCCTACCCTATACTAAATTACAAATAGCCCTTAAAAGGGCCTTTTGCGGGGCATTGCCCCAAAGTAATCAGCTTACTTACTTACAACCCACCACCCACACACCCAACCCTACTCTAAAACCCACCCAATCCACCCTTAATAAAACCTAACACTAACCCCTTGAAGATCACCCTACCTTGAGAAATCTTCACTCAACCAGACAGAAGTGATCCTCCCGACGGCCAGAAGTCTTCATCCAGGCGGCATCTTCTATCTTCATCCATCCAGAGCGGAGCAGGTCCATCTTCAATCCAGCCGATGCGGAGCATCCTCTTCAAACGAAGTCCAACTGAAGAATGAAGGTTCCTTTAAATGACGTCATCCAAGATGGCATCCTTTCAATTCCAATTTGCTGATAGAATTCTATTAGCCAATCGGAATTAAGGTAGGAAAAATCCTATTGGCTGATGCAATCAGCCAATAGAATTGAGCTCGCATTCTATTGCTGTTCCAATCTGCGAACAGCAATAGAATGCGAGCTCAATCCTATTGGCTGATTGGATCAGCCAATAGGATTAAACTTCAATTCTATTGGCTGATTGTATCAGCCAATAGGATTTTTCCTACATTAATTCCGATTGGCTGATAGAATTCTATCAGCCAATCGGAATTGAAGGGACGCCATCTTGGATGACGTCATTTAAAGGAAACTTCATTCTTCAGTTGGTCTTCGTTTGAAGAGGATGCTCCGTGTCGGCTGGATTGAAGATGGACCCGCTCCACTCCGGATGGATGAAGATAGAAGATACCGTTTAGATGAAGACGTCTGGACGTCTGGAGGTCCTCTTCTGCCCGGATCGGATGAAGACTTCTGGCCGTCTGGAGGATCACTTCTGCCCGGTTGGGTGAAGATGTCTCAAGGTAGGGTGATCTTCAAGGGGTTAGTGTTAGGTTTTATTAAGGGGGGATTGGGTGGGTTTTAGAGTAGGGTTGGGTGTGTAGGTGGTGGGTTGTAATGTTGGGGGGGGTATTGTATTTTTTTTACAAGTAAAAGAGCTGATTACTTTGGGGCAATGCCCCGCAAAAAGCCCTTTTGAGGGCTTTTTGTAATTTAGTATAGGGTAGGGATTTGTATTATTTTGGAGGGCTTTTTTATTTTATTAGGGGGATTAGATTAGGTGTAATTAGTTTAAAAAATTGTAATTATTATTTTATTTTCTGTAATTTAGTAGGGGTTTTTTTGTACTTTAGTTTATTTTATTTTATTGTATTTAGTTTAGGGATTTAATTTAATTATAGTGTAGTGTTAGGTGTAATTGTAACTTAGGTTAGGTTTTATTTTACAGGTAAATTTGTATTTATTTTAACTAGGTAGTTATTAAATAGTTAATAACTATTTAATAACTCTTGTACCTAGTTAAAATAAATACAAAGTTGCCTGTAAAATAAAAATAAACCCTAAGATAGCTACAATGTAACTATTAGTTATATTGTAGCTAGCTTAGGGATTATTTTATAGGTAAATATTTAGTTTTAAATATGATTAATTTATTTAATTGTAGTAATTTTATTAAGATTATTTAAAATTATATTTAAATTAGGGGTTAATAATATAATACAGGTGGCGACGATGTGGGGGGCGACAGATTAGGGGTTAATAAGTGTAAGATTAGGGGTGTTTAGACTCGGGGTTCATGTTAGGGTGTGGTGTAGACGTAAAATGTATTTTCTTATAGGAAACAATGGGGCTGCGTTAGAAGCTGAACGCTGCTTTTTTGCAGGTGTTAGGTTTTTTTTCAGCCAGCTCAACCCCGTTGTTTCCTATGAGGAAATCGTGCACGAACACGTTTAGCCAGCTCACCGCTACCGTAAGCAGCGCTGGTATTGAGGTGAGATGTGGAGCTAAATTTTGCTCTCCGCTCACTTTTTTCCGGCTAACGCCGGGTTTAGAAAAACCTGCAATACCAGCGTTGTCTTAAGTGAGAGGTGAGAAAAAAAGGCTTGTTAGCACTGCACACCATTACCGACAAATACTCGTAATCTAGCCGATAGGTAACTAGAAATAACAAAAATCTTATTAAAATTATTTCTAGCAGGAAGCAAAATATAATTGAAAATGTATGCGATTTTTTAAAGGACAGAGGTAATAAGGCACCAGACATGCCGAAAACAGCAGGCATAATTGATCTTTTAGGCCTCCTTAAAGGTACAGCACAGCTTACTGCAGCATGAACAGAAATCACTCTCTTTGACAAGTGCTTTTTATGACACCCAATGCATCTAAACTTTTGGCTTTAACTACTAATAAGAGTGCTTCCCTTTATCTTGCTGTTATTTTATCTGAGGAAAACAATCCAGCATACAGAGAAATGTTGACTCATTGCTATGATGCATATTCTGATTTCTTATTAGATTCAGACATATAAATGCCCTTGTACCATAAATTACCATAAAATAACTATAAACAAGACAATATCCAGAACACCCTCTTCACCCCAGGGGTAGATTTACCATTAGTCGAGCAGACATGATTTGCTGTAGCGAATCATGTCCACTCGACCTCGCTAAATGCCGACAGCATACACTGTCAGCATTTAACAATGCACAAGCATCTATAGTCAAACGCTTGTGCAATGTCGTCCCCTGCTCGCCAGCGGCAGCTAGCAGGGGGTTGTCAATCATCCCGATCTGATCAGGATGATTTCAGTCCGTCACCTAAAATAACCGCTTCTTCTTAACTTCCATTATAGGCGAGCCTGAAATGATTGGCATAGAATGCAGCATCCGCTGCTTAATAAATCTACCCCTAGGTCTGCTGAGTGGTTTCCTTCAGTCTTTTTAGCAAGATGCATAGAGCACTGAGTCTGAAAGGTCTATTAAACACGAGAGATGGACTTAAAAATGTTAAAATAAACAAATTAACAAAGCTTAGTAGTTATGTCAGGATTACATGTTGATTATTTTATCATTTCAGAAATGACTGAGAACTTGTCTAATATTACCCT
Source organism: Bombina bombina (assembly GCF_027579735.1). Classification (NCBI taxonomy): domain Eukaryota; kingdom Metazoa; phylum Chordata; class Amphibia; order Anura; family Bombinatoridae; genus Bombina; species Bombina bombina. Next base: position 712,136,907 of record NC_069503.1, on the reverse strand, counting down.
TGACCCTTTAGTCATAAGTGAATGTAATTGACATCACTAATGCTGCTATATTCAAAGAGAGTGGACATCAATATTTTGAAAAATGTATTCAAATTGGCTTACCTAATCCTTCAACTAATGGGCAACTTTTTGGAAAGCCATTTATTGTTGAGCTTCTATCATGTCAAAATGTACTTAGCTTCCTGCTCTTGATATAGGTTGTATAACTTATTGCATTTTATCAGGGTCAATAATAATATATATATTTTACTTTCTTCAGTTTAAGGTAAATATAATTTAACATGGGTATTAAATGGACATAAAAAGGTAATAACAACATGCTCTTGGATGATAGATACTAGCTAAAAACTATTGGCTAGATTACAAGTGGAGCACAACTAATATCCTTAGATCGAACCCTGCACTGAGAATAGTGTACAATTTGACATTACAAGTGAAAGAGAATAGTAACATTTTTTTCAGCATGCCCTATACTTTGAATGGATCGTGCAGGGTGGCTATTACAAGGCGCTACCGACACACTTGCAATACGCTCCAGAGCGCTCTGTTCGAATCAGAGCCTCGGGCACTGCAACCGCCTCTGGGAACCTAACCATGGGTTCCATTCCCCACTACTGTGCTTTTGCAGGCTCTCTGACAGAATGCGGGTAAAAGCATGTGTGTATGTGAGGGACAGGAAGCACAACCAATCGGATAATGTTGCAAGTGTGTCGCTAGCGCCTAGTGTGGCTATTATCACTCCAACAATCAGCCAATAGGATTGAGCTCGCATTCTATTGGCTGTTCCAATCAGCCAATAGAATGCAAGCTCAATTCTATTGGCTGATTGCTTCAGCCAATAGGATTTTTCATACCTTAATTCCGATTGGCTGATAGAATCCTATCAGCCAATCGGAATTCAAGGGACGCCATCTTGGATGACGTCATTTAAAGGAACCTTCATTCGTCAGGAGGATGCTCCGCGTCGGTTGGCTTGAAGATGGACCCGCTCCGCTCCGGATGGATGACGATAGAAGATGCCGCCTAGATGAAGACTTCTGCCCGTCTGGAGGTCCTCTTCTGCCCGAATAGGATGAAGACTTCTGCCCGTCTGGAGGACCACTTGTGCCCGGTTGGGTGAAGACGTCTCAAGGTAGGGTGATCTTCAAGGGGTTAGTGTTAGGTTTTATTAAGGGGGGATTGGGTGGGTTTTAGAGTAGGGTTGGGTGTGTGGGTGGTGGGTTTTAATGTTGGGGGGTATTGTATTTTTTTTACAGGTAAAAGAGCTGATTACTTTGGGGCAATGCCCTGCAAAAAGCCCTTTTAAGGGCTATTTGTAATTTAGTATAGGGTAGGGATTTTTATTATTTTGGGGGGTCTTTTTTATTTATTAGGGGGATTAGATTAGGTGTAATTAGTTTAAAAATTTGTAATTATTTTTTTTTCTGTAATTTAGTGTTTTTTTTTGTTCTTTAATTTATTTTATTTAATTGTATTTAGTTTAGGGATTTCATTAAATTATAGTGTAGTGTTAGGTGTAATTGTAACTTAGGTTAGGTTTTATTTTACAGGTACTTTTGTATTTATTTTAGCTAGGTAGTTATTAAATAGTTAATAACTATTTAATAACTATTGTACCTAGTTAAAATAAATACAAAGTTGCCTGTAAAATAAAAATAAACCCTAAGATAGCTACAATGTAACTATTAGTTATATTATAGCTAGCTTAGGGTTTATTTTATTGGTAAGTATTTAGTTTGAAATAGGATTAATTTATTTAATTGTAGTAATTTTATTAAGATTATTTTAAAATATATTTAAATTAGGGGGGGTGTTAGGATTAGGGTTAGACTTAGGTTCAGGGGTTAATAACTTTATTATAGTGGCGGCGACGTTGGGGACGGCAGATTAGCGGTTAATACATGTAGTTAGGTTGCAGCGACTTTGGGGGAGGCAGCAGATTAGGGGTTAATAAATATAATGTAGGGTTTCGGCGATGTTGGGGTCAGCAGATTAGGGGTTCATAACTATAATGTAGGTGGCAGCGGTGTCCGGAGCGGCAGATTAGGGGTTAATAAGTATAAGATTAGGGGTGTTTAGACTCGGGGTTCATGTTAGGATGTTAGGTGTAGACATAAAATGTATTTTCCCATAGGAAACAATGGGGCTGCGTTAGGAGCTGAACGCTGCTTTTTTGCAGGTGTTAGGTTTTTTTTCAGCCGGCTCAGCCCCATTGTTTCCTATGGGGAAATCGTGCACGAGCATGTTTAGCCAGCTCACCGCTACCGTAAGCAGCGCTGGTATTGAGGTAAGATGTGGAGCTAAATTTTGCTCTCCGCTCACTTTTTTGCGGCTAACGCCGGGTTTAGAAAAACTTGTAATACCAGCGTTGTCTTAAGTGAGTGGTGAGAAAAAAATGCTCGTTAGCACGCAAGCCTTACCGACAAAAACTTGTAATCTAGCCGAGAGTGTTTAAGAAAAACTGTTTTAATATTATACAGATGTTCATAGATTCTTTTATGAACGGGACGTGTGGTTCACCCTATGTAATACATATTACAGCTGCATTTCAGCATATAGATTACAAAAGTAGAATCACAATTTATAAAAATTTTAATTTAAAATTTCTGTCCTTGATAATTAAAAGATAGTGTCTTATTTGCACATTATATACAGTAGTCACATCTTCCCATTTATGCCAACCAGTAATCAATTGTTTTTTTACTATAGTTATTTTTTGTTCAGAATTGGATTTAATTTCTTTTTGTTTCGTATCCCATTCTACAAATTTGTGAGTAAGGTCAGAGGGAAACAGAATAGATTTTAGATTTCTACCTTTTTTACAAATGGTTTTATTCATTTTAGGAACAATAAGGCCCAATAACGGGTCTTTACATACTAAATGCCAGTGTTTATTGATCACCTGTTCGATCTGACTTTTATCTTGGCTATCTGCAGTTAACATCCTATTGCTGTACTTATCTCCTATCTTGATTGGTAGAGTATAATTATCTATTTTATTAATAAAATGTTTTTTTGTTTTAGTACTTATTAATCTCTGTTCTTTTGAAACATTTCACTTCTGTTCATAGCACTTACTTCATTCAAGTTTTCTTCCAGTAGTGTTTTTTTAAAGCCTTTCTCTATAAATCTTTCAGCCTGAAAGTGAAAATCACATTCATCAGTACAGTTCTTTTTAACTCTAATAAACTGTCCTTTAGGGATATTTTCTAACCATTTTTTGTCATGGCAACTATTGCTGCTTAAATAGGTATTTTTGGAAGCAGTCCACCAAAATTAGCAAAAAAAAGAAAGGGTAGATAAAAAGAAAGCAATGTTGATAGCAGGAAATCCAAAGTAATGTAACAGGAACACATCTAACAAGTAAAGATGTCACATTTGGCACAGATTTATTGTGCCTGTGGTGGGAATTCAATAAGCAGAATGTGTCATGCTAATGACTTCAAAGATACCAAGCAGTACTAAAGTGGCTGACGAGTGAAAAAATTCTAGTTCAGGTACTCTCAGTCTTCCCCAAAATAAAATAAAGAAAGAAAGAGTGTACAATATATTGTTTTCCTGCAACCTCTGAAAGAAGCCAAAGGTCTCAGATTCTCTCACACCATCTCCATATCATAAAAAGGGCTCTTTTGGGGGGGGCTAAAACATATGGAGGTGTGAAAGAGAAGAGCTATTTTTCAAAAATCTCTGGATGAGTCAATTTATCAAAGCGTCAATCTCAGTGCATTTGCCAGCGTCAATACGCAGTGCGAAGAGCATCGGACTGGTGTTAACTAACAGTCATTGATGTCGTGGTTATTCGGGTTTTTCCCAACTTTATTTATACCATTTCATTACTGTCCATGAACAAGCACATTTCTCTAAAGCTAATCTTTTATTTTTCAACTATTAATGTCCAAGAAATAGCTACAGTTATACCTCAACAAACAATATCTCATACAAAGTTATTTTTATATTTATTTGTTATACAAAAAAAAATCTGTTATATGATACTTTCACATAAATTAATGTGTATTTGTATTTCTAGAAGTCATTATATGCTTATATTTCATGTTTTTTTTATAAATGATTATTAATGCTAGAATTTGTACATATATCTTTGCACATACTTGTGTGTGTGTATATATATATATATATATATATATATATATATATATATATATATATATATATATGTGTGTGTGTGTGTGTGTGTGTGTCTGTGTTATGTCAGAAATCTTTTGCAAACATATTTACATGTCCCTATATTCCTTTTTTGTTCTAAACAATGTTGTCTTTCATATCTCTGTGTTTATTTATACCATTTATTTATTACTATTCTGAGCAGGAATATTTGCAAATATAACATGTAATCAGGGTATCATATGTATTTATTTGCAATCAATGGATATTTTAAGAGCTGGGACAGTTTTCTCTCTGTACCTGTGTAACCCCTCCTGATTGGAATCTAGTTTTAAAAACCACCCCTTCACAGGTGTTGTAAAATGGGCTGGCATATAAGATGATATTTCTTACTGAAAAAGAAATTGAAGAGAAGGAAGAAATACACTGAGGTAAGGGAATTAGACAGAGAAGAACTGTTACAAGATGGGTACAAAGAACTAAAGAAAGGTGGTGAACTAGACACATTTAATATTCCCTTTATAACAACCTTTTCAGCTCGACATAAACAGGTACAAAGTATTATTAAAAAACACTAGCATCTAGCCAAAAGTGATCCATTGATAGGCAAAAGATTAAAACATCAACCAGATATAGGGGCCTATCTATCAAGCTCTGTACGGAGCTTGAGGGCCCGTGTTTCTGGCGAGCCTGCAGGCTTGCCAGAAACACCAGTTATGAAGCAGCGTTTACAATCGGGTTGATTGACACCCCCTGTTGGCGGCCGATTGGCCACAAATCTGCAGGGGGCGGCGTTGCATCAGCAGCTCACAAGAGCTGCTGGTCCAATGCTGAATACGGAGAGCGTATTGCTCTCCGCAATCAGCGATGTCTGTCGGACCTGATCCGCACTGTCGGATCAGGTCCGACAGACATATGATAAATAGGCCTCATAGTGTTTAAAAAGCCACAAATTTAAAAAATATACTTGCACCAAGCGAATGTAAACAACAGAATTTAAGGGGTGAGAAACTGGCAGGTTTTTTTTCCATGTCACGAATGCAAATCTTGTAAATACAGTAACAAGACAAATACAGTGAGATCAACTACTACAAATACAATGTTTAAAATTAATGAGTTATCAAGAAGAATATATGGGCGCTAATATAACCAACTTATGATACCACTTTAAAAAATCAATACTAAATAAATACATATGAAAGTAAAAATAAAATAAAAAAATCTTAAATTCAAGAGATGTTTAGAATATACAAAAATGATATAAAATTTCCTATACCAATAGAGTTCATAAAAATTGCAATTCTAAAACACCATATCAACTCTATCTTAAAATAAACTCCCAGTTTGTGTTTACTGTAATGTTAGTAATCTGTGGAGAGTTAATATTAACGATACCAATCTCCAGAGTTAAGTTCCTTTTACAGCAGTCCTCTTTTGTTTGTTGAATATCCTAATGGACTACTGTCAGAAATTCGGGAAATGCTGGGATCTGTATTGCCGGGTGCTGCTCCTCTAATCGATGTCTCCTCACTTTAGGTAAGAGCAATGAATCTGTGCAAAAAATGACAAGAGCGCAAACTCTGACTCAAGTGTAGTTTTATTAAACACACAATAAGCGTTAATATATATGCACTTACTGGAAATAAAATTATAAAAAGCCTGTCATGCTTTGAAGTCCATTGAGCTCCTGCGGATGTTTAAGGCCACTTTTACGGTTCTGTGTTGTTCCTACTACGTGTCAACGATCTTGACAGGATCACTGTGGGCTGTTCTTTGTAACCGCATACAAAATCAGGACTATGAGTTCCTCAACGCGTTTCCCCTGACACCGGTTGGGCTTTCTCAATAGGTGAATTGAAAAAAATTAATGATATTACTAGATGTACAGATAGTAACATAATCTATCTATTACAATGTTCTTGTAAACTGCAGTACTTGGGACAAACAAGTAGGAATCTCAAGGATAGAATTAGTTAACACATCAGAAGCATTGAATTGGAAAAAGATAACACTAGACTGTACACACATTTTAAGGAGCATCACAAAGGAAATCCGAAAGAAATGGTTTATTGGGGCATAAAAAAAGTAAAAGAAGATGGGAGAGGTGGAAATATGGAGAAAAAACTACTCCACCAAGAAGCGGAATTAATTTTTAAAATGGGTACATTATTCCCTAGAGGATTAAATAGCGAGTTGGATTCAAATTCTATAATTTAGACACATAATCAACCAAACTGATCCATTGACTCAAATCATTCAAAACCCTCAAATTCCCAAATTTCAGGTTTATGGTGCATATCTGCACCTACACATAAGTGTAGAGAGATAGGTGTATATGAATATTTATAATTATATATATATATATATATATATATATATATATATGTTTATGTGAATCTATATATACTTATATTGGAATAGCTTATACAATCTCTTAAAGGAGAATGATATATCGTATAGTTTAACCCCTTAATGACCACAGCACTTTTCCATTTTCTGTCCGTTTGGGACCAAGGCTATTTTTACATTTTTGCGGTGTTTGTGTTTAGCTGTAATTTTCCTCTTACTTATTTACTGTACCCACACATATTATATATCGTTTTTCTCGCCATTAAATGGACTTTCTAAATATACCATTATTTTCATCATATCTTATAATTTACTATAAAAAAATTATAAAATATGAGGAAAAAAAATGGAAAAAACACACTTTTTCTAACATTGATCCCCAAAATCTGTTACACATCTACAACCACCAAAAAACTCCCATGCTAAATAGTTTCTAAATTTTGTCCAGAGTTTAGAAAGACCCAATTTTTACATGTTCTTTGCTTTTTTTGCAAGTTATAGGGCAATAAATACATGTAGCACTTTGCTATTTCCAAACCACTTTTTTTCAAAATTATCGCTAGTTACATTGGGACACTGATAGCTTTCAGGAATCCCTGAATATCCCCTGACATGTATATATTTTTTTTTAGAAGACATCCCAAAGTATTGATCTAGGCCCATTTTGGTATATTTCATGCCACCATTTCACCGCCAAATGCCATCAAATAAAAAAAATCGTTCACTTTTTCACAAATTTTTTCACAAACTTTAGGTTTCTCACTGAAATTATTTACAAACAACTTGTGCAATTATGGCATAAATTGTTGTAAATGCTTCTCTGGGATCCCCTTTGTTCAGAAATAGCAGACATATATGGCTTTGGCGTTGCTTTTTGGTAATTAGAAGGCCGCTAAATGCCACTGTGCACCACACATGTATTATGCCCAGCAGTGAAGGGGTTAGTTAGGGAGCATGTAGGGAGCTTGTAGGGTTAATTTTAGCTTTAGTGTAGTGCAGTAGACAACCCCAAGTATTGATCTAGGCACATTTTGGTATATTTCATGCCACCATTTCACCGCCAAATGCGATCAAATTGAAAAAAACGCTACATTTTTCACAATTTTATGTTTCTCACTGAAATTATTTACTAACAGCTTGTGCAATTATGGCACACATGGTTGTAAATGCTTCTCTAGGATCCCCTTTGTTCAGAAATAGCAGACATATATGACTTTGGCGTTGCTTTTTGGTAATTAGAAGGCCGCTAAATGCTGCTGCGCATCACACGTGTATTATGGCTAGCAGTGAAGGGGTTAATTAGGTAGCTTATAAGGAGCTTGCAGGGTTAATTTTAGCTTTAGTGTAGAGATCAGCCTCCCACCTGACACATCACACCCCCTGATCCCTCCCAAACAGCTGTCTTCTCTCCCCCACCCCACAATTGTCCCCGCCATCTTAAGTACTGGCAGAAAGTCTGCCAGTACTAAAATAAAAGGTTTTTTTTTGTTTTGTTTAAAAAAAAAAAATTCTGCTGTGTAGGACCCCCCCCCCCCTTAGCCCCAACCTCCCTGATCCCCCCAAACAGCTCTCTAACCCCCTCCTCTGCCTTATTGTGCACCATATTGGGTACTGGCAGCTGTCTGCCAGTACCCAGTTTGAAATCAAAAGTTTATTTTAAGATTTTCTGTAGTGTAGCTTACCCCCCTTAACACTCAACCCCCCACCCTCTCCCAGATCATTAATATTTTTTATTCCCACCCTCTCTCCCACTGATTCCCACCTTGTGCCTCTTCCACTTCAGTTCTAAGTTTTGGGCAGTTTGACACGTGCACGCGCGCGCACGCGATCCCGCCCCCCTCCTCTACTGGTAGCCGCCCCACTCGCCTCCCTGGACACGCTCCCACCCACCAACGATCATAGCCGATGCAGAGAGGGCCACAGAGTGGCTCTCTCTGCATCGGACTGCTTAAAAAAGTTATTGCAGGATGCCTCTATATCGAGGCATCACTGCAATAACATGAAAGCAGCTGGAAGTGATCAGGATCGCTTCCACTGCTTTCAAAGACCAACGACGTGCAGGGTACGTCCTTGGTCATTAAGGACATTTTTTTGGAGGACGTACCCTGCACGTCGTTGGTCATTAAGGGGTTAAATAGGGAGATCTAGCCTTATCAAGTTAAAACCCCAAATCACATTTAAATGTTGTGCAATATTTGCCCCCTTCTTTTCCAATACTGTGAATGGTTAAAATATAAGATGGTGAATGGCTAATATTAAGATTGTAAAGAGCTAACAGGGATATACTTTATTAAAATTAAAAATTTGAGATTTAAAACTAGGTTTTTAAATAAAAAGCTAAAAAAAAACATATCATATTCGTATTCTACTGAACAAAGGCTCATAATCTTATGCCTATAAAAGACTAGAAACTGTATGAAAGTAGCATTTTAGTTAATATATGTAAACTTCTAATTTCACGTAATAAGAGTAGTAAAGGATATAATTTAATATTGTACCTATACACTAAACTGGACAACAATAACACAAATAATACAATAAATTGAGATGGTTGTCTTTGACAATAAGAATAGTAACTTCATATTAGATTTGAATTACTCTGGTAACAAATGTATAATTATTCTAGACAATTGTTGATAAAAATGACAATTGCTAAAATAAATATTAATGAATTTGTAACAAAATTATGAAATTACTTAAAATATATGTTAAGATGGATGACTCAAAAAATCCTTAGGATAAATAACGGAATGTCTGGAAAGAAAAAAACTGTAGTAGAAATTACGGATTGTTTGGATGATAATCTAAGTATAAACTATAGAAAAGAATGAAATGCTACTAAAAGAACAAACTATACAAATAATGGCAATGAAACAGTTAAGGAATGAGAAGGCGGTAAAGATACGGCTTTAAAAGGCAGCAAACCAATCAAATCAGGTATCTTGAGAAAGGCTGAAAGCCGCAACGCGAAGAAACCTGATACTTGCCAGCTGAACGCTGACACCACGAAGGAGAGCAGGAACCCGATAAACAGAGGCTATAAGGCAGAATACCAACCGACAAAAAAATGGAATATGGTATACAGAGGTCCTATATAGGATTGCTTCACCGGCAAACTTGACAGCTACACAGAAGCAGCTGCTTAAACATATCAGCTGACAAGGAGTCCGGAATATCTTAAACACCTAACAGCACGCAGAGCCCGGTAATTAAGTGATCCTGAAAGGAACACTACCGGTGCCTTACAACCAAGGAGCAGAAACTTCCTGTGGTTTGGTATCCACAACCATTGGATTGCCCGATAAACAGAGGCTGAGAGCTACAGCGCTCCACCGGCATCATCTGTCCACAAAGGATAAGTCATCTTAACAGTGCACTGTTAATCCGGAGGAGAACAAATGAGACTACAGATGCTACAAAAACCATATGTAAACACTATCAACAACGAATACGTTTTAAACAACTAATTAGCATTATTTATATAGAGAACATTATCAACAACGATTAAGCTATTTATAATTGATCAGCTGAATTTGTATAGATTTGTATAGTTATCATAGAGAGTAACAGTATTACTCATATGTGCTATTTACATAAGGCTTAGAGGCCCCATTCTTTCCTACCTTCCAAAACCACCGTTTTGAAGAATAACCCATATACTTCTCATATTCCCTCTTTCCCTTAACAAACATCCCGCTTGTCACATTCGATTTTACTTTGTCAAATTTAAATTGTCACCTGAAATAAAGGCACCACACATTGGTATGCCGTAAAAATGGAAAGGTCACTTTTATTATAATCTATATTTTGCGTCACGGCAAAATATTCTTGTAAGAATAAATTTTCAATAAATCAACTTTTCACCACATCAAATTTCCAACAATGCAAAGCATTCCAATAACATGGGGCCACACATCAGGGGAAGCGGACCACTAACCCCCCTTTGGCGAGGCATGAGGAGATACGGGAGAACCCACTGCCTAGCCTCCCCAGCATCTAGACCACCGGATCACTGTCCCAGGTCGAATATGCAGTGTGATCCCCCGCCCCCTCTATGCCCCGCCCGCGTGCCAGCCCCATTTTTACCGCAATACTTCAAACACTATTACTTCTTTGTTATATTTATAACTGCTCAGCTTCTTAATGCCTTTGGTTAGCTTAGACCGATTTGAGTCACCTGCTACCTCCAGTTGCAGTTGTTTAACGTCCTTATGGGAAACACGGGCGGTCTTACATAGATCCAACCAAATGGCTAGCATCCTGCACATATCCATGCTTGAGTTGTTCTTTCTCCATTTCTTAAGTGACCTCTCCGATGTATAGTTTTTCTCGTTTATCGTTCCTAATGCAGGGTGGGTGGGTGGAAAAGAAAAAACAAAATTATTATGAGCTTTACTTCCTGCCTTCCCCCCTTATATGCCCTCCTCAGCTGACACTCCCTCCTGCTTCCTTATCTTGCTTCTCTCCAATCCCTCTTACCTGCTGCCTTATCTATATCAACTACCTTCCCCCCTAACCTTCCCTATTGTTTGTCTGTGAAGGGGCACCAGCCTTAATTGCCCTGCAGTCAGATTCCCTCCTTCCACTTTTTGTAAGGCTTAGAGGCCCCATACTTTCCTCCCTTCCAAAACCACCATTTTGAAGAATAACCCATATACTTCTCATATTCCCTCTTTCCCTTAACAACCATCCCGCTTGTCACATTCGATTTTACTTTGTGAATTGTCACCTGAAATAAAGACACCACACATTGGTATGCCGTAAAAATGGAAAGGTCACTTTTATTATAATCTATATTTTGCATCAAGGCAAAATATTCTTGTAAGAATACATTTTCAATAAATCAACTTTTCACCACATCAAATTTCCAACAATGCAACGCATTCCAATAACATGGGGCCATGCATCAGCGGAGCGGACCATTAACCCTCCCTGTGGTGAGGCATGAGGAGATACGGGAGAACCCACTGCCTAGCCTCCCCAGCAACTAGACCACAGGATTACGGTCCCAGGTCAAATATGCAGTGGGATCCCCCCACCCCCTCTATGCCCCGCCCGCGTGCTAGCCGATTTTTACCGCCAACAAAGAAAGCCTTCTTTCAGCCAACCCTACCTATAGTGACCTTTCCTTACCTTCAACAGTTCCGTCACCATTGTCCGTATATCCTTTAAAAAACGCTCATTCCCGACATCGTTCAGATGTACCCCGTCTGCCTGAAACAACTCCTCCTTCATTGTCGCGATCTCGGGGTGTTCTAATACCTTTCCCCCTATTTCCCTTATAGCTTTTGCTGCTATCTGGTTCAGCTTCCTACGTGACCTATACCCCGCTTTCTGAGTGTCTGTATTCCTCCAATATAGTCTCGATATTATGTTTGACCATATAATTGTTACTTGCGGCCATGCCACTTTAAACCAACTTAGCACCTCTTTTATTCTTTCTTCGAGCTCCCTTAGTGGGTATGCTCCTATCTTGTTGCCCCCCAAGTGTATAATCACCACGTCGGGCGCCCCATCTCCTTCGGGCCTGCTGTACTGTCTCTACTAATTCCTCCCATTTCATCCCTCTTTTTCCTATCCATCTGATATTGACTTTCCTGTGCGCAAAACCCAAATGCACCCCTTCTCACAATGCCGCTGCCCTAGCTCTTGCCCAGTATACATAAGAATGTCCCACCACCCACACTCTCAGTGCTTCACCTGAAAAACAAATAAAAACCATGTGTAAACATTTCACAATTCACATGCAACCGTTTCAACCTCCAACCTCCAGCCTCCAACCTCCAGCTCGCTCTCACATACCTGCCCCTCCATGCTGCGCTGCATCTGTGAACCCCAGCGTACTTCCTCTGCCTCCCAAGATGGCCGCCGCTCCCGTGCGATGCTTACTACTCTTGCGCTTAAGCCCCACCCTCCACCAAGTCACAGCGCCGCCCAAACGTGCGCAGTAGCTGCGCCCTGCCCTAGTGTCTGAGCTGCCACCCCTGGGCCTGATCTGGCGAGCAATACTTTCTGCTGCCCACCTTTTGTGCAAGCCCCTAAATACCTTACTGCTTGCTCCGGAATCGCTTCCTTGCTCATCTCCTTTTTCATCCTCTTCATTTTTCTATGCGCTTGAATCGCCCTAGTCCTCCAAATGGTGTCGTCCCCATTGAGGAATTTCCTTGGAATCTTCCTATTTCTAACGGACATCCTCAGCAAAAGCGATCCACCTGAAAGAAAAAACTAAATTATTATGAGCCTTACTTCCTGCCTTCCCCCCTTATATGCCCTCCTCAGCTGACACTCCCTCCTGCTTCCTTATCTTGCTTCTCTCCAATCCCTCTTACCTGCTGCCTTATCTATATCAACTACCTTCCCCCCCTAACCTTCCCTATTGTTTGTCTGTGAAGGGGCACCAGCCTTAATTGCCCTGCAGTCAGATTCCCTCCCTCCACTTTTTGTAAGGCTTAGAGGCCCCATACTTTCCTCCCTTCCAAAACCACAATTTTGAAGAATAACCCATATACTTCTCATATTCCCTCTTTCCCTTAACAACCATCCCGCTTGTCACATTCGATTTTACTTTGTGAATTGTCACCTGAAATAAAGACACCACACATTGGTATGCCGTAAAAATGGAAAGGTCACTTTTATTATACCTTCCCTATTGTTCGTCTGTGAAGGGGCACCGGCCTTAATTGCCCTGCAATCGGATTCCCTCCCTCTGCTTTTTGTAAGCCAAGCCATATTTTTTAAACCGCAATTACTTTGCCATACTCTACAAACTGACCTTTTTTAAGAGGAACACTATTAAAGTCACTAAGGCCTTTGGAGAATTTGAACAAATATATATTAGAGAGCTTGTTTTCCACAATTCGTACAGATAAATTAGTAAAGAAGACATCCACTTATAAAGAAACAGTATATCAAGTATAAAATAAAATAATTTAAGCCATCGTCTGCTTTTTATAGATATACATTGGATGTTTAATTTTATTCTTCTATTAGTATGTATTGATATCTAAATAGATATTAATATACATCAGTGTCTTTTTTAGAGTTTTAAAGAAAATATATTGTGTGTTTTTTAGCTATATATGGAACTATTGAGCATTAATAAATTACATGTCATTTAGCCATAGTCTGCTGATAATATATTCTTTAGAGGAATTTTTGTGGTTGGATAGGATCAATGAACTGTTCATTAATTTCTTTGTAATATGATATAAATAAACACATTTAATTACAATTTTGAGGATACTGCAGGATATTCCGAGAGGATATTTCATACCCAAATAAATTGGTTAAAAAGGTTTATTTAAGTTTTTTTCTACAGATTTAAATATGATGCAATAAATGTGGACACCCCAGGCATAATATAAGCCTATTATAAGCCTTACAAGTGTATTAAGATATTTCAAATAAAGAGTGTACTTTAGGAGAGGAATAAGCATTTTTTTTGCTCCACCTTATATTAGTATTTTGTTATCTAAACCTTTGGGAGTGTTTATTAAAGGTGTGCAGTATTCCCATTTGACCTGGATAGTTAATATCCTTACCTTTTCTTTAAAGAAATACACTGAAAATAGCATGACAGTAAAGAGGTGATTTTAATTTCTGCTGTATCTGAATTGTCATGAGATGCAGGACATATGCAGGACACAGCAATGATGGTACAACTCTATTTTATTGCAGAGCATAACAATACACATCTAGTCAGGTTGATTGTACTAAAACTAACTGCTACACAGACACCGGACCTAAGCCCCGCCCACATACTAGTGGCATCACATCCTGCTCTCATCACATCTTCCCCTTTTTCAAAGGCAAAGCATACATTTGCATATAATAAATAACAAGGTACACCAACAGGGTATACAGCAACATTTTTGTTTTTGAACATTATAAAAACAGATAGATTAGAAAACATGAACAAATAAATTACATCCTGACTTGGACATCGGGGTAGACTACCCTAGTCCACAGTGACCATGGGATTATTCTGCCCATACTTCCGGTCACTGTTCTAGCTAAAGTCAGTCCCTGTATCGGGCCGGAAGTTTCACCACTCTTCCGCTTGATGTAACTTTGCATGAACTGTCCTCTGATACAGAAGATGGTGAACAAGAGTCTGCTGGAGGCAAAGATATATCCCCGCTGTGATCTTGCTGAGGGGAAGGCACCTCTCTTAGAACAGGGGATCCCACCGGCGGTGGTACTGAGGTATCCGGTTCCAGACTCTCAGGTACAGGCTGAAGATGTCTTCGGTTACGGCGTGTAACCGTCCCTCCCTCTGTAAGGACTGTGTAAGACCTTGGTTCTGGAGAGCGGCCCACTACCGTAGCAGGCGTCTTCCATTTCTTCTCATCATCCAGTTTAATTCTGACACTTTGGCCCGCTTTCAGTTCCTGTAAAGGCCTGACAGAATGTCTCCTGTCGTAGAAGAAACGATAACCCTTTTTGGCCTCTTCATCCCTCCTAAGGACTTCGTCCCGAGGAACAGGGCCAGGAGGCTTGAAGACACCCACTGAGGGTAAAGTGGTGCGAATCTGGCGTCCTAGCATCAGCTGTGCTGGGCTAAACCCGGTGGCTTGAATGGGCGTCGCCCTGTATGACAAGAGGGCTAGGTACGGCTCAGATTGCTTTAGAATAAATTTTGTTGTTTGAACTGCCCTTTCAGCCATTCTGTTGGCCTGCGGATAATGTGGACTTGACTTGGAATGTACAAAATCATATTCCCTGCTGAAAGCACTGAACTCTGTAGAAGCGAACTGCATACCATTATCACTCACCAGCTCCATTGGAATGCCCCAGCGGGCGAACAAGCTCTTCAGGCGAATGATAACGGCCTGACTTGTGATATCATTCAGGGGTGCAATTTCCAAATACCTGGAATAGTAGTCGATCACAACAAGAAACTTTTTCCTGTGCAGTTCACACAAATCAGCAGCTATTTTCTGCCACGGCCCCGCAGGCAGCGGAGTAGACATCAAGGGCTCCCTTCTCTGAGTAGGCCGGCGTTCCCGGCAAAAGGCACATTTAGACACGTGATTTGCAATGTCGGAGCTGATCCCAGGCCACCACACAGCTGTAGCTGCCCTTTCTCTGCACTTTGTAATGCCTAAGTGGCCATCGTGAATCCTGTTTAACATCTCCTTCCTCATGCTGACAGGAATTACAATGCGGTCCTGGAACTGCACCAACCCCTCCAGCTCCGTGAGCTGCGACCTCTCTGGCTGGTAAGCATTTAAAGGCATCCAGGCTGCCCGGCTCTCGGGCCAGCCTTCTTTTATGTACCTTATAACCTCTTGCAGATCTGTGTCCAAATATGTCTCTTTCTTTATCTCTTCCAGTTTCCTTGAAGAAATGGACTTAGAGGCCAGAACTGAATCAACATACACTTTCACATCCGATTCCGTGGAGGATTCTTCAGCAGCAGCCAGCGGGAGCCTGGATAGTGTATCCGCCACAACCAGTTGTTTCCCCGGCACATGCACTGCCTGAACATTGAACCTGAGCAGTCTCATTACAAGTCTCTGGCATCTCAAAGGTGTTTTGTCAATGTCATAAGAATTGATTAGAGGGACTAGCAGTTTGTGGTCAGTTTCCAGACTAAATTTCTCCAAACCCACTAGATAACGCTGAAAGCGCTCACAGGCCCAAACTGCAGCCAGGCACTCTTTCTCAATTTGGGCGTATTTTGACTCTGCAGCCGTCAGTGTGCGGGAACAGTAGGCGATAGGCTGTAGTTTGTTGTCATTAAGCTGCAGGAGTGCAGCCCCCAACCCATAACTGCTTGCATCGGCACTAACCACAGTCTTTTTTGAAGGGTCGTAGAACCCCAGCACTGGGGCAGACCCCAGCAGGGACTTGGCATGCAGAAAAGCTTTTTCTTGTGAAGGTCCCCAGACCCAGGCAACGTCTTTCTTAAGCAACTCTGTGACAGGGTGTAAAACTGTTGATAAATCTGGAAGAAACTTGTCCACGTAGTTTACAAGGCCCCCCAATATCTGTCTCAGCTCATGTACATCCGAAGGGCTTTTCATCTGTTCAATAGCACAAATTGTCTCGGGGTCTGGCTCGATGCCATCCCCGTTGATGATATGCCCAAAGTAGCATAATTCAGTTTTCCTAAAATGACATTTTTCTTTATTCAGCTTCAGCCCAGACTCTTTGATAGCCTGTAGCACACAACTTAAACGCTGATCATGCTCCTCCACTGTAGACCCATACACTAGAATGTCGTCCATGACGACCGCTGTGCCCACGTGGTCACTCAGGAGAGAACTCATTTCCCTTTGAAAGATTTCAGGAGCGGAGGATATCCCAAAGGGGAGTCTGCAGAAGCAGAACCGACCTACCGGTGTGATAAAGGTAGTCAGTTTGCGGCACTTTGGATCCAGGGGGATCTGCCAAAAGCCGCTAGAAGCGTCTAATGTGGAAAAGAACTTCGCCCCAGCCAACTTTGGAGCTATATCTTCTAATGTCTGCAGCACAAATCTCTCTCTCTTCACTGCTTCATTCAACCTTTTCAGGTCCACACAGATGCGCACCTTTCCGTTTTTCTTTGCAACTGGAACAATGGGGGCACACCAATCAGTCGCTTCAACAACCTCTTCAATAACCCCCATAGACTTCATTCGCATAAGCTCTTTCTCCACTTGAGGCATGAGCGGGAACGGGATTCTACGAGGGGTAGAAATACTGTATGCTGCGTCACTTTTAAGTGCTATACTGACAGGTTTGCAGTTCAGTAGGCCCAACTCGCCAAACATATCTTCGGAAATCTCATTCACTCTGGCCACGAGGCCCAAGTCACAGGCTGCTTTTCTGCTCAATAAACTGTTAACACACTGACCTCGGATCACATGCACCCACATGGTAAACTTCCTTTGCTTGTACTCACAGCTGGCAAGAAATTTCCCCACACAATCAATGCGGCCACCAGGACTATGGACATTTGTAGTAACCTTCGCCAGCTGGGGCTGTCGAGGCAGTTTCATAAATTCAGCAAAAGACATTACAGTGATATCTGCTCCTGTGTCAATCTTAAAATCAACTTTGGCTCCCATTACAGTAAAAGTAACTTTCCAATCTTCCTCTGAGCTTGTCCGTTCCACAACAGACCCCACAAAAGACACTTCCTGACCCTCCTGGTCACTGTCCACCTGCATCTCCTTAATGTATTCAGTTTTACACACCACTTCAAAATGGCCTATTCTGTTGCATTTTCTGCATCTTCTATCTCTGGCCGGGCATATAGCACTCTGATCATGAGCCCGGTAGCACCGTGTGCATCGGCCATGTTGCGCCCATCCACTTCTAGGCCTTTCCAGTACTTTAGATCTACCGCTCACACTGTGCCTTTCACTAGCAGTTTTCCTAGACTGTTGCACTTCATCCACAATACTCTCAGACCTCAGATCAGCACTTTGCTTTTTCACCAGTTCACTCTGGCGGGCCATCCTAATAGCCCCGTCTAACGTTAAATCAGGCTCTAACTGCAGCTTCAGGGAGACTTCAGCATCTGCAATTCCAATAACTATTCTGTCTCTGATTTGCTCTTCTTTAGCAACACCAAACTCACAGAATTCAGCTAATTCATACAGGCTGCACACAAATGACTCCACAGATTCTCCCACACGCTGATTACGTTTGTGAAAACAAGCTCTCTCATGAATCACATTTCTTTTGGGCACAAAGTGGGCACTGAGTTTATCCATAACTATATCAAAGTTAAATTCTTCCCCTTCTTGGAAAATAAAAGCATTGAACACTGGCTCCACATCTTTCCCCATAGAGTATAAAAGAGAATTAACTTGTACTTCACCACTCTCCTTGTTCAGTTTGGAAGCAATCCTGAAGCGCTGAAAACGCTGACGCCATGTGGGCCAAGCTGCAGGCTGAGAGAAGTCAAAAGGCTCAGGTGGGGTAAACTTTGACATTGCAATCAATCAGGAACAGAAGCGCAGTCCAGAACTTCTGACACCATGTCATGAGATGCAGGACATATGCAGGACACAGCAATGATGGTACAACTCTATTTTATTGCAGAGCATAACAATACACATCTAGTCAGGTTGATTGTACTAAAACTAACTGCGACACAGACACCGGACCTAAGCCCCGCCCACATACTAGTGACATCACATCCTGCTCTCATCACATGAATCATGAAAGTTTAATGTTAGGTGGGCTATCCCTTTGAGCTATCAGTTTAAGATTATATTGAATCAAACATCAATTCGAATTTTAAAATCCTTGTCTAAAATATTACACTGGGTGTCCTAATGTCAGCATCAATGTTTATCTTTAATTCTAAATTCATATATACATACTTTCAAAGTATAATACACAATGTAACAAATGGCACTTACAAGTTCTGATGAGTGATCAATGACACAAGTATCGAGCAAATTGATTCGTTGATAGTTTAAAATGTATATTTTAATCAGATTCGCTGATGTCATAAATCATGTGATTATGCATATTTCAATCAAAAGAGGTTTAAAAATTCACTAGTGTGTGGGATGTTTAGGAGATTGCGTCATAATTGGTGCGAAAAGTGTTGCGTCAAACTTGGTGCAAAGTGAAGAGTGGGACTTGTATTACATGGCTTAAACATGGTGCACATAGATTTTTAAAAAAAGTAAAAAGGAAGTTAGCTATATTATGTTGTGTATTTATTTCATTTTTATCTCTATATCTATGAGTGCGCCAAGTTTGGTGCAAAAAAAATTGTAGAAATAATATTGTCCCCTTGCTTTGTAATGAGAGACAAATTTGTAGCATAATCCATAAGTAGCAATGTATTTTTTTATTTTTATTCCTATATCTACTAGTGCACCAAATGTGGACCAATAATATTGTTTGATTTAGAAAGGGTGTACAATTTTAATAGAGTTTCTAATTTACTTTTATTATGTAATATACTAGATTCTCTTGCAGCATCGAACATAAGCTTTCTGTGTTTTCAGACTCCCATTGAGTTCTATGGCATCCGCGACCTCAAGGGTGGCGGATTGAAAACTAGGTACACTGCGTCGGAATAGACACGACCGTATCTGTTAAATGTTTAATAAATTGGGGAAAGGCTCCAATAGAGTTTAATCCGAATTTGAAACATCTGCAATGATGCAAGCATCGATCTGCGTCGGATTGAGATCACGGGATCGTATTTTATGTCACAAATTTCAACATTTGCCAATCTTGACGCTTTGATAACTACAAGAGTATTTTCAGTTGACGCTTTGTTAAATTGACCCCTTAGAATCAGACACCATCCATTTTGTTGTGGAAAGCAAGTTGTAGTCCCCAAAATAAGAGAGAAATTGTTACACTCAGAGGAAAAAATACACATAAATAGTTTAAACTTGTGGCAGTTTTCAAAATGTATTGAATTAATGATGCAATATTGTAGTAGCCTAACACATAAATCTATTTGTCTTTACAAGGGATCAAAGATTTTTTTCAGACATTTCATGAGTGTTAAGAGCCATTGTTCTAAAGGCAGAATACTCCATGGCCTAAATAGTTCACCCACCAACTGGTATTATCACAATCTTGGAGATTTTAATGACTGGAACCTGAACAGGAAAATATTTGAGTTCTAAATCTATAAGTTCCTTTTCTCTTTAACCTCTACTCCTATCACCTAAACATTCAAATACATCCTTTCTTTAGTTGGTACCCAGACACATAAGTCAAAAATGTAGATGCTTTAAATTCTTGAACAGCTGAAGGATTATGTACCATGGTTTCTCAAACATGTTGTCTCTTACAAAAATAATCTACTTTTGCTCAGCCTAACCCTTTCTAAGATTTCAGATCGCCATGATCTTGAATTTCAGGGAAACCTACAGTTTGCAGCATAGTTGATTTCCGGTGATATTGATCATTTGTGGTCCTTTCTAAATCAGCCAGATGTTTCTTGGAAAATGCTAAATACAAATACTATCCTTCAGCATGATCAAAATAAAACAGCCAGTGCTTTGATTAAGATCCCTCTATAGAATTTAAATCAAATTTTACAATTTATAAAGGCCAAGATTTTGTTTGAAATATTCCCATTGAATGCAATTCTTGTGTCTGCAAACTTAAAAAAAAAATAGAAGATTAAAAATTCAGCCAGCTACAAGATGGCCTCCCTATAATCCCCTTTTTATTTAAACATATTTGCCTCAAGTGAATGTGTAAATATCCTCCTTTACAGAAACAGTTTCTTCCTCCATTTTCTATCTTTAGGCTCCTCAAAACCTAAATAACCATATACTTACATGCTTCTCTTAGAACGTATTTACTAAAGTTGTATGTTGGTTGTTTTATATTGCTAGAATTAAGAATCCTGTTTTTTGTAATTTTCTCTTGAACTTTGCAAGATCCAGATAAATTATTGATTTGATAGTGTTACAGGAGTCTGACTAGCCTAGCTTATGAGGTTACATTCAGTCAAGTCTCCCACTAGACATGTAATTCCACTATCTCAGCTTTCCTTTGTTACATTCACAACTGTGGCCAACTAAGTAGATCATTATTAAATGCTCAAGCGTTAATTGTGCTAGAATGAAGCTTTTTTCGTGCGTAGGGTTGCGCTCGTATTATGAGTTGAAAGTAAACAGATTTTGCAAAAAGCCTACTGTGATGAGAGCAGGATGTGATGTCCTAGTATGTGGGCGGGGCTTAGGTCCGGTGTCTGTGTCGCAGTTAGTTTAGTACAATCAACCTGTCTGGATGTGTATTGCTAAGCTCTGTAATAAAATAGAGTTGTACCATCATTGCTGTGTCCTGCATATGTCCTGCATCTCATGACATGGTGTCAGAAGTTCTGGACTGCGCTTCTGTTGCTGATCGATTGCAATGTCAAAGTTTACCCCACCTGAGCCTTTTGACTTTTCTCAGACTGCAGCTTGGCCCACATGGTGTCAGCGGTTTCAGCGCTTCAGGATTGCATCCAAACTGAACAAGGAGAGTGGTGAAGTACAAGTTAATTCTCTTTTATACTCTATGGGGAAAGATGTGGAGCCAGTGTTCAATGCTTTTACTTTCCAAGAAGGGGAAGAAGTTAACTTTGATATAGTTATGGATAAACTCAGTGCCCACTTTGTGCCCAAAAGAAATGTGATTCATGAGAGAGCTTGTTTTCACAAACGTAATCAGCGTGTGGGAGAATCTGTGGAGTCATTTGTGCGCAGCCTGTATGAATTAGCTGAATTCTGTGAGTTTGGTGTTGCTAAAGAAGAGCAAATCAGAGACAGAATAGTTATTGGAATTGCAGATGCTAAAGTCTCCCTGAAGCTGCAGTTAGAGCCTGATTTAACGTTAGAAGGGGCTATTAGGATGGCCCGCCAGAGTGAACTGGTGAAAAAGCAAAGTGCTGATCTGAGGTCTGAGAGTATTGTGGATGAAGTGCAACAGTCTAGGAAAACTGCTAGTGAAAGGCACAGTGTGAGCGGTAGATCTAAAGTACTGGAAAGGCCTAGAAGTGGATGGGCGCAACATGGCCGATGCACACGGTGCTACCGGCCTCATGATCAGAGTACTATATGCCCAGCCAGAGATAAAAGATGCAGAAAATGTAACAGAATAGGCCATTTTGAAGTGGTGTGTAAAACTGAATACATTAAGGAGATGCAGGTGGACAGTGACCAGGAGGGTCAGGTAGTGTCTTTTGTGGGGTCTGTGGTGGAACGGACAAGCTCAGATGAAGATTGGAAAGTTACTTTTACTGTAATGGGAGCCAAAGTTGATTTTAAGATTGACACAGGAGCAGATATCACTGTAATGTCTTTTGCTGAATTTATGAAACTGCCTCGACAGCCCCAGCTGGCGAAGGTTACTACAAATGTCCATAGTCCTGGTGGC
Organism: Bombina bombina; assembly: GCF_027579735.1. NCBI lineage: Eukaryota > Metazoa > Chordata > Amphibia > Anura > Bombinatoridae > Bombina > Bombina bombina. The sequence continues at coordinate 712,114,593 of NC_069503.1, read as the reverse complement.
CGCATTGATTGTGTGGGGAAATTTCTTGCCAGCTGTGAGTACAAGCAAAGGAAGTTTACCATGTGGGTGCATGTGATCCGAGGTCAGTGTGTTAACAGTTTATTGAGCAGAAAAGCAGCCTGTGACTTGGGCCTCGTGGCCAGAGTGAATGAGATTTCCGAAGATATGTTTGGCGAGTTGGGCCTACTGAACTGCAAACCTGTCCGTATAGCACTTAAAAGTGACGCAGTCCCATACAGTATTTCTACCCCTCGTAGAATCCCGTTCCCGCTCATGCCTCAAGTGGAGAAAGAGCTTATGCGCATGAAGTCTATGGGGGTTATTGAAGAGGTTGTTGAAGCGACTGATTGGTGTGCCCCCATTGTTCCAGTTGCAAAGAAAAACGGAAAGGTGCGCATCTGTGTGGACCTGAAAAGGTTGAATGAAGCAGTGAAGAGAGAGAGATTTGTGCTGCCGACATTAGAAGATATAGCTCCAAAGTTGGCTGGGGCGAAGTTCTTTTCCAAATTAGACGCTTCTAGCGGCTTTTGGCAGATCCCCCTGGATCCAAAGTGCCGCAAACTGACTACCTTTATCACACCGGTAGGTCGGTTCTGCTTCTGCAGACTCCCCTTTAGGATATCCTCCGCTCCTGAAATCTTTCAAAGGGAAATGAGTTCTCTCCTGAGTGACCACGTGGGCACAGCGGTCGTCATGGACGACATTCTAGTGTATGGGTCTACAGTGGAGGAGCATGATCAGCGTTTAAGTTGTGTGCTACAGGCTATCAAAGAGTCTGGGCTGAAGCTGAATAAAGAAAAATGTCATTTTAGGAAAACTGAATTATGCTACTTTGGGCATATCATCAACGGGGATGGCATCAAGCCAGACCCCGAGAAAATTTGTGCTATTGAACAGATGAAAAGCCCTTCAGATGTACATGAGCTGAGACAGATATTGGGCCTCGTAAACTATGTGGGCAAGTTTCTTCCAGATTTATCAACAGTTTTACACCCTGTCACAGAGTTGCTTAAGAAAGACGTTGCCTGGGTCTGGGGACCTTCACAAGAAAAAGCTTTTCAGCATGCCAAGTCCCTGCTGGGGTCTGCCCCAGTGCTGGGGTTCTACGACCCTTCAAAAAAGACTGTGGTTAGTGCTGATGCAAGCAGTTATGGGTTGGGGGCTGAACTCCTGCAGCTGAATGACAACAAACTACAGCCCATCGCCTACTGTTCCCGCACACTGACGGCTGCAGAGTCAAAATACGCTCAAATTGAGAAAGAGTGCCTGGCTGCAGTTTGGGCCTGTGAGCGCTTTCAGCGTTATCTAGTGGGTTTGGAGAAATTTAGTCTGGAAACTGACCACAAACCGCTAGTCCCTCTAATCAATTCTTATGATATTGACAAAACACCCTTGAGATGCCAGAGACTTTTAATGAGACTGCTCAGGTTCAATGTTCAGGCAGTGCATGTGCCGGGGAAACAACTGGTTGTGGCAGATACACTATCCAGGCTCCCGCTGGCTGCTGCTGAAGAATCCTCCACAGAATCGGATGTGAAAGTGTATGTAGATTCAGTTCTGGCCTCTAAGTCCATTTCTTCAAGGAAACTGGAAGAGATAAAGAAAGATACATATTTGGACACAGATCTGCAAGAAGTTATAAGGTACATAAAAGAAGGCTGTTCCAAGACCGCATTGTAATTCCTGTCAGCATGAGGAAAGAGATATTAAACAGGATTCACGATGGCCACTTAGGCATTACAAAGTGCAGAGAAAGGGCAGCTACAGCTGTGTGGTGGCCTGGGATCAGCTTCGACATTGCAAATCACGTGTCTAAATGTGCCTTTTGCCGGGAACGCCGGCCTACTCAGAGAAGGGAGCCCTTGATGTCTACTCCGCTGCCTGCGGGGCCGTGGCAGAAAATAGCTGCTGATTTGTGTGAACTGCACGGGAGAAAGTTTCTGGTTGTGATCGACTACTATTCCAGGTATTTGGAAATTGCACCCCTGAATGATATCACAAGTCAGGCCGTTATCATTCGCCTGAAGAGCTTGTTCGCCCACTGGGGCATTCCAATGGAGCTGGTGAGTGATAATGGTATGCAGTTCGCTTCTACAGAGTTCAGTGTTTCAGCAGGGAATATGATTTTGTACATTCCACGTCAAGTCCACATTATCCGCAGGCCAACGGAATGGCTGAAAGGGCAGTTCAAACTACAAAATTCATTCTAAAGCAATCTGAGCCGTACCTAGCCCTCTTGTCATACAGGGCGACGCCCATTCAAGCCACCGGGTTTAGCCCAGCACAGCTGATGCTAGGACGCCAGATTCGCACCACTTTACCCTCAGTGGGTGTCTTCAAGCCGTCTGGCCCTGTTCCTCGGGACGAAGTCCTTAGGAGGGATGAAGAGGCCAAAAAGGGTTATCGTTTCTTCTACGACAGGAGACATTCTGTCAGGCCTTTACAGGAACTGAAAGCGGGCCAAAGTGTCAGAATTAAACTGGATGATGAGAAGAAATGGAAGACGCCTGCTACGGTAGTGGGCCGCTCTCCAGAACCAAGGTCTTACACAGTCCTTACAGAGGGAGGGACGGTTACACGCCGTAACCGAAGACATCTTCAGCCTGTACCTGAGAGTCTGGAACCGGATACCTCAGTACCACCGCCGGTGGGATCCCCTGTTCTAAGAGAGGTGCCTTCCCCTCAGCAAGATCACAGTGGGGATATATCTTTGCCTCCAGCAGACTCTTGTTCACCATCTTCTGTATCAGAGGAAAGTTCATGCAAAGTTACATCAAGCGGAAGAGTGGTGAAACTTCCGGCCCGATACAGGGACTGACTTTAGCTAGAACAGTGACCGGAAGTATGGGCAGAATAATCCCATGGTCACTGTGGACTAGGGTAGTCTACCCCGATGTCCAAGTCAGGATGTAATTTATTTGTTCATGTTTTCTAATCTATCTGTTTTTATAATGTTCAAAAACAAAAATGTTGTTGTATACCCTGTTGGTGTACCTTGTTATTTATTATATGCAAATGTATGCTTTGCCTTTGAAAAAGGGGAAGATGTGATGAGAGCAGGATGTGATGTCACTAGTATGTGGGCGGGGCTTAGGTCCGGTGTCTGTGTCGCAGTTAGTTTAGTACAATCAACCTGTCTGGATGTGTATTGCTATGCTCTGTAATAAAATAGAGTTGTACCATCATTGCTGTGTCCTGCATATGTCCTGCATCTCATGACACCTACCATAGACTATCGCGAGCCATAACCTATTCCCCAAAGAAGTCAATAGAGCAAAAAAAGTGGGGGGGAAATATAACACCCAACTCACGCGCAAACCCGATAGCATATTATTCATGTGCGCTAACCCAACATGAAAATTTCTCATTCCAATGTTCTTTACACAGAAGAATATGTTCTCTTTATTCATAAATAAATATTTTTGGTACAATGGTATTTTGGTACAATGTATATATATATATATATATATATATATACACACACACACAATTATAGTTTAAACCTTTATTAAAAATTAATAGTGCTTAAATATGTATTTTCATCTACTTAACTGCAAAGGGCTCCAATGTGGTTATATATATATGTCTATATATTTATTTATGTGTATATATGTCTGTAAATACATTTACACACACACACACACACACATATATATATATATATATATATATATATATACTGTATATACACGTCTGAAGAAGGGGTATTCTTGCTTCGAAATGTCACTATAATAAATATCACAATTAACACAAGTCCAGTGAGTGTGGATCTTTACTACTTTACTATATTGTATGTATATATATATATATATATATACACACACACACACATATACATTTTTAGACATGTATATGTATGTATGTCTATGTTAAAGCCCATTGCATGCCTTTTTTGTTTCCAACAACAGAGACCTCATATCTTTAAGCCCTTATAAAACGTATTTGTGCAGTATTTTTTTGTAATAAGTTTTATTAGACGGTGTTATTATGAGTGTAACTGTACAGTGTAATGTATTCTTGATGTGTTTTGTGACACTTTTTTGTTTTGCGAAACAGTTAACCAGACCCTGGAGGACGCGGTAAACATTCTAGCATAAATCACGATTGCGCTCAAGCGATTTACTTTCAACTTATAATACGAGGGGAAAACCTGATTCGCAAAAACACCCGAGATATACCCCTTATCGCTCGTGCGTAACTGTTAGCGCTCCACTCGTACTCTGGCCCTATTTGTTATTTCCTTCTTTTAAAATGATGACAAAGAGTGTGCTTTCAAAAACCTGTTTCTATCTATGTAGTGGGTCTGAAGCTTGCAGATGAAACCTGAAGTGTACTAGCATGATGGGGTCACTGGAACTGAAACTTTCTATATGACTCTGTTTCTAAATGTTTAATTAACCCCTTCACTACCGGAATTTTCAGAGAAAAACTTGGCTAAAATACCGGAGAACTTTTAGCATTGTTGCTTTCACTCCATTTAAACAGAAATAGAGCCTTGTTTTTTTTTATATTTACCTGTCAAAGATATATATATATATAATTTTTTTATATTTTTTTTAAGTACACAAGGTATTACTATCGCCCAATATCATTGCTCCCAGTCAAAAATCTTAGAAAAATGCATCCATACGCAAATATGTGAGTATTACCAACAATCTAACTATCTGACCCCTGTTCAATCAGGTTTTCGCCCAACTCCACTACAACTGCCTTCCTAAAAGTTTGCAACGACATCCAGACTGGCATGGAACAAGGAGACCTAACTGGAGCAATTTTCCTTGATTTTGCAAAGGCCTTTGACACAGTAGACCACGACATATTACTGCTCAAACTAAGAAACTCAGGTATTGGTGATCGTCCGCTGGTTTTGATCACAGTATGTCTCCATTTCTGACAGCGACTCCCTCCCTCTCCCAGTCATGTGTGGTGTTCCCCAAGGTTTCATTCTCGGCCCCCTACTATTCACATTATTCATAAATGATCTGCCAAATGTCTGCAAATCTTCAACTGTACACATATACGCAGACGACACAGTAATCTATGCAAACAAATCCGATCTGCCGCAGCTTGAGGCAGTGCTCCAAGACCAGTTCACAGAGGTAGAAAAGTGGATCTCAAAAAACAAACTCTTCCTAAACACTGACAAAACTGTCACAATGATCTTTGGAACGGGACCTAAATTACACAAACTACAAAATTCCCATCTATGCATCAAAACAAAATCAAATTACACACTGATCGCAGTCAACTCTTTCAAATACTTGGGTATGTTGTTCGACCCCAATCTATCTTTTGGCCTCCGCTTAGGAAAAATTGCATCTAAACTCTATCCAAAACTAGGTTCCCTGTACAGAAAAAAATCCTGCCTCAGCCCTACAGTAAAGGAAAAGATTGTACAGCAAATGCTGATGCCAATCATGGATTATGGGGATGTAGTATATGCACCTGCACCGCAAACTCACCTTAATAAACTTAATACACTGTATAACTCGTTCCGCCACTTTGTGTTACAATGTAACTACAGGACCCACCATTGTGACATGCTAAAAGAACTAAACTGGCTGTCGCTGGAATCCAGACGCACCCTCCATCTTTCCAGCCTTGTGTTTAAGAGTTTTTCTGGGAAGCTCCCACCCTACCTGAGCAGAATGCTCTCCCGGCTGTTCCCACTTCCCATAACCTCCGATCCAGTACCAGCACATTATTTAGTCTGCCCCCATACAAAAAGAAAGCAGCTCGATCCTCCTTTTCCTACAGAGCACCACAATTATGGAATGACCTCCCACACACTATAAAACCTTCCACAAGCCTAGAATCCTTCAAGAGATCCCTCTCTACATATCTCAAAACAGAATGCACCTGTCATGGTTGATTATATATTTCCTACCTGTTCTATGTTAAATTTTGCATATGTTATGTATTAATATTGTTTTTGTAATTTTTTTTTGTACCCTATTGTATCAATGCAATGTTTTGTGGACCCAGTACATACTTGAAAATGAGAGAAATCTCAATGTATCCTTCCTGGTAAAATATTTTATAAATAAATAAATAAATAAATAAGGTATTGATCTAGGCCCATTTTGGTATATTTCATGCCACCATTTCACTGCCAAATGCGATCAATTTTTTTTTAAAAAAGTAAATTTTTTCACAAATGTTTGGTATCTCACTGAAATTATTTACATACTGCATGTGCAATCATGGCACTAATGGTTGTAAAAGCTTCTCTGAGATCCCATTTGTTCAGAAATAGCAGACATTTATGGCTTTGCTTTTTTGTAATTAGAATGCCACTAATTGCAACACACTTCTTCCCAGTAGTGAAGGGGTTAATTAGGCATCTTGTAAGGTTCATTTTAGCTTTAGTGTAGAGATTACCCATCTACCTGAGTTTAATAACAGAAGTAATTTTAAATATGTATTTGTAATGTAATTAGTTAAACATAAACTCTTATTCAACAGTTTGAATATTCAGAAATCACACTGTTTTAAAAGATGATTATTTTAAATAAAAACTGTATAAAAATTATTTGTTCAAACTCACTAAATTAAAAAGAAAAAAAAAAGAACAACTGATGCTATTTTTTCATAGTGAGGAACATGAAAGTATAGTGTGTCACTGCTGTGAACAGTAGTCACTGAGAATCAGCAAATCTGCAAACTGCATACATGGGAAAGGAATATAAGATTTTTAATGTGCAAGTTTCTATAAGCATTCAACTCTGAATGCAGATTGTGCTGGTTGATCGAAATTTTCAAAGGTTAAAACTGAAAGCTGAAAAATCACAACAGCCACTTCAACTACAAAGAGAGAAAAACAATGATTTGCATTTTAAAGCTTTCACTTTAAATGAATGCATTTATAAAGGAACAAAGCTCTAAATCAAAAGAAGGCTTTTATAGCACTAAAAAGCCACCATAACTTACAGATGGAAACTTACAAGTAAAAAAAACATACACTCAATACCAAAAGTAACTTGTTTTATTGATAAAAAAAAATGCTTGTACAATACTTTATAATACCTAACTCTTCTGCAAATGATTAGACCAGGTTTCTAGTGAACTTTATGTCACAACTCTGTCTTTCATTATGGGAAAAGCATAATATTAAACATAACTAATATTAAGAAATATGTTTTTTCCTTTATTTTACCACAGGTACCGCTAGGTTAATGTTATATAATTCTACTCTGTAACATTAATACCTACATTTGATGTCCCTTTAAGGCAAAGTCAGAATGGGGGCTGATTTTTTTGGAATTGGCTTTCTGATCTTTTGCATTTCTGGGTCTGCTTAGTTGACTTTATTTTTTTAAACATTTTACATTAGATAATCTTTTCTTGTATCATATTTTGTATTAAGCTTGCATTTGTTTAAGAAGATGAAGATACCACATATTTTATAACGACAAAATAAGGTTTTGAAGTTTTGGTACTGGACATCCAGATAAATATAAACTATTTTTGGGTTGCACTCTTGAGGACATCCTGAGTTCTTGGAGCCAGGTTTGAGGAGGGACATATAAAACTATTAGGCATTTGAAGATGATGGCACTTCTAACAAAGACCAATGGATTAATTTGATAAATAATCTTAATGGGATCAAAATAACAAGGTCCCAACTTGGCAGATAACTACTGTAAATTCATGTTAAAAGCAGACATATGGATTCCTATATTCACTCTATGATAAAAATGTGTCAACGTGGAGATAAATCTTGCAAACTCTTTGGGGGCATACATTTTCTAAAGCATTATTTTGCAATGCAAGTTTCTCTCTTTCAAATCAAGAACCATGTATATAGTAATAAACAGCTCTCAATCTAAATGTTGCCTTTCTAAAATTATGTGAGGGGCCTTGCAGTACTGAGTAGACATCTTAGATAATCTAGCCAGAGCGTAGAACTTTAGATCATGGGGACCTAAATAACCATAAAGAGAGACATAGAACCCATTTCCATACTTAATAACATGGATTCAGGAGATTACAATAAGATCTGCATCTGATATTCCAAAATAAAATGTGTCCATAGTAATTGGTTATAGGTGTCCATGAAAAAAGGTCCAGCAAAATGATCCTGCTGTAAGAAAACCAACATCTTAGCTAATGCTCCAAGGACTGATTAATACCTTATAGACTGAGAGTGATATTCTGAGGAAAAATATAGGTCCAGACATTTGCAAATAAAAGAAGGGGAAAATTTGGTACACATACTATGGTTTGAGAAGGCATGTTTTTTTTCTCATTTCATCTTCCCATTAAACTGGTAGATATAAGGTATTAATATAAACTTTCAAAGTGATAAGAAGCTTAATTCTCAAATTAAGGGGAAGCAAGCTCCCGTTTTAAATCCCTTCAAGTTAATTTCATACATGAAACCCATATTAAAGATGCAAAATCCCAAAACATTGGTAGAAGCACTGCAATCAATACATTACCATTCTACTGCTATTTTGATACACATTGCTAACAGAAGGAGGTGATAACAGATAGATTATGTAAATATACCACATATGTTTAATAGATCATTCAAGTAAGTTATTTACTAACAAGGACAATCTCCAGATTATTATGGTTGGAAATTTGAATACAGTAAAAAATTCAGTGAGAGACAGGCTTCCCCCACAGTTAAGCTCCACTATATACCCATCTTAAAAGACTAATCTTAAATTACAATTTAGTTAATATTTGAAGGATTTGCCTCAACCACACATAAATCTTTCTCCAGACTAGACTATTTATTTATTAGTCAAACAATATTTCCATTAGTGTCTGATATCAAGATACACTTGATTCTCTGGTCCGATCACTCTGCAGTCTCAATCACTTTGGAAAGCATTATCACTCAGTCTTTTACTAAACCATGGCAATTCAAGCCTTTAACCATGGAAGTCCCAGGAAAAAAATCTCTCTCCAACTTTTCTTTTTATAGAATTCTGGTGCATCTGTGAGTCCTTCAAATGTATGGCCAGCCCAAAAGGTGACATGCAGGTGAGTCCTGCAGGAGAATCCCCTAGGGCAAGAAAAAGTTTAACCCCTTAAGGACCGGGCATTTCAGACTAAAACTTCCCCAGAGCATTTTTAGCATTTTTGCAATCACTCCATTTAAACAGAAATAGAGCCTTGTTTTTTATTTACCTATCAAAACTATATTTTTTTAGTAGACAACCCAAAGTATTGATCTAGGCCCATTTTGGTATATTTCATGCCACCATTTCACCACCAAATGCGATCAAATTAAAAAAAAAGTAAACTTTTTCACAAACTTTAGGTTTCTCACTGAAATTATTGTGCAATCATTTAATAGATTTAATACGGGAAAATGCAAAGTTCTACATTTTGGAAGTAAAAATAAGCAGGAAACGTATTATTTAAATGGGACAAGACTTAGCCAAACACAGGAGGAAAGGGATTTGGGGGTAGTAATAGATAACAAGCTAAAGATGGGTGCACAATGCAGGGCAGCAGCGTCAAAGGCTATTAAGATACTAGCATGTATTAAAAGAGGCATTGACTCATGGGAGGAAAGCATAATTCTGTCCCTATATAAAGCCCTAGTAAGACCTCACCTTGAGTATGGAGTGCAGTTCTAGGGACCAATCGCAAACAAAGATATTGCAGAAATAGAAAAAGTTCAGAGAAGGGCCACAAAGCTAATAAGGGGATTGGAGAATTTAACCTATGAGGAGAGGCTAGCCAAACTGGGTCTGTTTTCTTTAGAAAAAAGGCGCTTAAGAGGTGACATGATTACTTTATATAAATATATTCAAGGCCCATATACAGAGATGGCAGAAGCTCTGTTTATTCCAAGAAAATTGTTTGTGACCAGAGGTCACAATTTAAGGTTGGAGGAAAGGAGATTTAATCTCCTGCAATGGAAACGTTTTTTCACTATAACAGCAATAAAAGTGTGGAACTCATTACCAAAGGAGGTAGTGAATGCCAATACCCTAGATACATTTAAAAATTATTTGGATTCATTTCTGTCTATAAACAAAAATTCATGGATATGATTGCTAGTATTAAATGGGTCACCTTTTAGTGGGATTATTTAAGCTTAACTGGAGCTTTATGTATATATTTTAGATTTGTATAGGTTGAACTCGATGGACTTCGGTCTTTTTTCAACCTCATCTACTATGTTACTATGTTAATATGTTACTATGTTACAAATGGTTATAAAAGCTTCTCTGGGATCCCCTTTGTTCAGAAATAGCAGACATATATGGCTTTGCCATGGCTTTTAGGTCATTAGAATGCTGCTAATTGCAGCTTCGCACCACACATATTATTCCCAGCAGTGAAGGAGTTAAAAGGTAGCTTGTAAGGTTAATATTAGCTTTAGTGTAGAGATTACCCTCCCACCCGACACTTTCTTCCCCCTGATTCCTCTCAAACAGCTATTTTCCCTCACTCCCCCCCCCCTCCAAAATTGTTTCCCTACCCTCTATTCCCCCCTTCACTCTAGAACCCCTCTCTCACTTCTTCCCGAGGCACAGTTCTGAATAAAAATATAAAATCCATTAAAAAAAAGGGATAAAGTTGGATGCAACATTTTTGGGTCCATTTAAAGAAGTTAGCCTGGAAGGGAAAGCTGGCCATATTTTAGATGAGAACAGCAAATCCGAGATGGTCAATACTGAACTTCTAAAACGTAAAAAAATCAGCAGAAAGAATCCCTTATAAAATCCAGCTAGATCACACCGAAATAGAAAAATGTTCTAATACTCAATCACAGTTTATCACCAGGGGAATCCAAATCTTTTGATGAAGGGAACATGAAAAGGCTCTTTATGATTCTCCAGTGGAAGAAAATATATCCGATTAATCAGTAGTAATGCCGAAAAAGGATGGCAAAGTTGAAGAAAAGGCAAACACTCCCCATAGTCAAAGTATGTTTTACAACAATTAGAATATTAATGCCTTTATATGTTGTATAATAGAAATTAATAATTTATTTTCCTTCAGTTACATTAGATGTATGGAAAATATAACAGGACATATCCTGATTTCAAAAATTGGTCCTTAATTCATTTTTATTTAGATTTGATGTGTCTAAAGACAGGAAAACAGCTTGAATGCCAGATAAGTTCTGTAAATATGTATGTTTCAGTGATACATAAGTAATTTTATGGTAGTTATAATAAAAAAGGTATGTACATTTCTCTAATTTTTACCGCATGAAAGTGTAAGGCAGCTTAACTGAAACGCCTAATAAGACACCCTGGAGGGGCTTGCCAGCTAGGAATGTGTAATAACATTGTTGAAGTTTAAGAGGAGGGGTTTTGGCTTACCTTATTTCCAGTCTCCATTTTCCTCATCCTCTTTCCTGCTGGATCTTCTAGCTTTGAGGCTGCTATGGATCTATAAGATGCTCTGCTGCTCCTCGTACCTGCCGTGGAGAGTCCCTAGAAGAGAGATAAGTGTCAGTCCAGGGGTGGCTAAGCGGGCCCACTCTACCCCCTTTCTTCCCGTGGGAGGGCTGCAGGGGTTGACAGGCCCAGCTGGGGTTGAGCAGGGGAAGTAGAAGCAACAATCCTGCTAGGGGGCCGAGGGACAGTTTGAGGCCTTAATGCGTGCCTTCTGTCTCTCCCGTGTATCCGGGCCTAAATCATCAGATGGCCTGCGGTTGTGCAGGCCATTGCCGCTGCTGTGTTGGGTGGCTCAGGGGCAGGTTCGCCCTCAAGGCGGTCGGCCTCTCAGATGGACTCTTTCGGTGCTCCGAAGGTATGGGCCGCGGCTGACCTCGTTCTCCATCAATCATGTGTGACACCACTTCCGGGAGGTGTGTAGGGGCGGCACTTGGTTGCGATGGTGCACAGTATTCTCTCCTGGTGCCCGATGGGGAGGAGGGGTCGCAGGCAGGTGGCAGTAGAAGTGGGGGTTATGCAGAAAGGGGCCATAACAGGCCCGGAACAAGCAATGTTTGGGTCAGGGTGCGGGGAGCAGGAAGAAGAATGGGAAGTGTGGAGAGAGCCATGAGGGATACGCTGGGTCATGATAAGGGGTGTGTGCCCTACCGCAGCCATTAGAGGATCAGAAAAGTGCAATAGAGCTAATTGTGGATTATGTCAATACACAAATAGCAAGAGAACTGAATTTGCATCCTATATTAGTAAGGAAAAATGTCATATCAAAACACACTTCACATGTGATTCGGCCTTTGTAGTTTATTTGTTAGAATGCAGCTGTGGGGTCCAGTATGTGGGTAGGACCTCGAGACCCCTCAAAAAAAGATGGGGTGAGCATCTAAGGAATATCAGTAAAAACATTGCCAATCATAGTGTCCCTAGGCATGCTAATACATGCCATACTAATACATCAAATGTGTTTAGCATATTCCCTCTAGAACAAGTGTACCCCAAATGGGGTAGAAACAGATATTTGCATTTAAGACAAAGGGAGACTTTTTGGATCTGGAAGATGCGCACCCTGTCCCCTGGTGGCCTAAACGCTAATATTGATATGGCGGCCTTCAACTAACTGATCCACTATGAGTCATTCTGTATTTAGTTCAATATAGGACTTTAATACCCACCCCTGATATATAGGCTCCACATTGATATTATTATACTGCTAGACACATTATAACCTTATTGTTATTATCCTCCTTCATTGATGTGAGATTACCATCTAGCTTTAATTTGACCCTTTCCATCTAATACACTAGGTATATGTTAGCTAAATAATTTTACTATAATTAAAAGCACTATATTATGAGGAATAATGAACATCATCAAGTGATCAAACTATAGTCCACATATAGCAAACCCAACACTTAGTATCTTAATTCGAGGTCATTTTAATTAGTATTTTCATTTAGATCCGTAGGGCTTGGTTCCTGACTCCTGTTAGCATCAACATGTATATGTGGTTATAAAATTTAATGTATTTTGATTTACAATATATCGTTACTATTTATATGAATGTCACGTTATGTACCTCTAAATAAGTAAAACCAGTTTGAGTCTAGGCACCTTATAGAAACAACATGATTAATGTCCATTAATGAGCTAACACAGTTATTACAAGTCCTTATAACTAGACAGTCAGGTTGGATTGGGTTCTAAATCCTTTTCATTCACCCTAGCTAAGTTTTTTTATTAATTACTCTGTCTAGGGTTAAGCAATTTTCTCTCTGATCACGTAGACGAATATTGATTTATCTAATACTGTCATTTTTAACCAAATTATGGAATTAATCGTATCTTTGGGGAGAGACGTATTATACTTCTAATATATTTTTTTACATATAGGTTACTATATTCATAGTTTGCATTTTACATGTAAGATCTCTCCTATATCCATGCAATTAACCATCTGTATGTGAACTAATTTTATGAAGAGTTAATGACTTCATGAACGTTAGTAATAGTATGTTTGTATACATAGCGAGTGGGTGTGCCCAATCTGGTAGTTTGTATATTTACACATTTTATTGATATGTTTTTATATATATTTTTATATACATGTATATAATTTTTTTTTTTAGATAATATTTTTTCTTGTACGTTATCTGTTCATTAGATTTATTGATTACCATGGCCCGTTGCGGCTTTTAAAACTGTGTGGGCTATTTGTTAAAACCACACTGAGTAATTCCCCAATACACTCGTAATTATGGAGGTGTGTGATTACAAGCACCTCATTGGTTAGTTAACGCCAATGGAACTCCCAGTATGGGGACACACCCACGTACATGCGCAGTATGCATTTGGAGACGCTGTATTACTGATATAAGTTCGTGGTTTTTATGTGTTTTATTATACACTTATGCACCTGAGGAAACGGTCACGTACAGACCGAGAAACGTTGTGTAAATAAAGTCTTTTTTTGATTTTATTACTGCAGCCACGAACTTTCTTTTCTGATATTTTTAATGGCAATATTGTAGTTTGTTACCACCGTCACAAACCACTTTTATCCTTGCTGTATCACCTCTCACCGGAGAGCACGGATTTTAACTGGATAGCTGGATTTGGGGAAACCGCAAGAGAGTCCTATTGGAATACTGGCTGGGAGCCACAACCACTAGCGGAGCCATCCTAATCGGTAGAGACAAGCGGAACCTTACCACCACAGTGGAGTGGGAGTTAGCTGGACAACTCTGAGAGTCCAGGAGGCACCTGTGACACTTCTCAAGTGTCTTTCATCCTGTGAGTACCTGGTATTATTTACTAAGCGTGTTCCATCCCATTGGTAACCGCACTATGTTGGCGCCTTCTTTTATCTTTTTTTCTATATTAGAGGATCAGGCTGACAGGGAGAGTGTGGTGCTAAGGCGCATGAGTCCCCACATCCTGTTCACAGTGCAATTGATTTGCAGGATGAGAATAAAAGTCTTGGTGAATCTGATGCAGGCGTGATTGATTTCTCAGATAGAGAAAGTGGATCCGAGCACGAAGATGATTGTGTGGTGGCAGATGTGTGTGAACAGACGCCAGAAAGAATGGAAGGGTAAGCGAGTGCTAGGGGAACTGGGAAGACTCCAGGGTCTAAGGGGTACTCCTTTCTCTGCTTCTGTTTCCCAGGTTGATATGGAGGTGGATAATGCTGGAGGGCCGCAGCAGACGGCAGGGAATCAGAGGAGGGCCCGTGGATCTGCTGTACGCAGTGGGACTATTGCTCGGGATGTTCCTGCCATGGGAGAGGATGCTACCAGTGAAGCTGGGACATCTGCAGCTGCAAGTGCTGGGACCAGTTTGATATAAATTAGCATGCCAGGGGGTTAATGGGCGACTGTGACTCATCATGGTCTTCAAGTTCTGATAGCGATAGCTCCCTGGAACTGGTAGGTAAAGGTCAGAGACATGTTTCCCATTATGAAAAGGCTAGTAACTGTGCAGGAGACAGGGCAGACAACTGCTGCAAGGACTGGAGGTCAGGTAGGAACAACTGAGGGGGCGCTAGCACAGCTGGCAGGTAGCAATAGGGTTGATGCTGAACAAGCTGGGGTGATTGTTCCTAGGAAAGCCGTGGTGCACGAAGACACGTTCACCTGCTGAGTTCATTGGCTACACAGTCATTTGAAGGCCAAGACAGTGCGTAAGATCAGGGAGGCCAAGTATGTGAACATATTTGAGCACTCTACTGAGGCTTAAAAGGCTAAGGAGCAGAGTAAGGACGGCACTGGTCCTAAGAAGGTTAAACGCCAAGACACCATTGACAAATGGCTCTGGTGTTTTCGAGTGTTGGCCTCTTGCAATTTAGAGCATAAACCGGATCAAGCTCTTCCAGTTTTGAAGTACATGGAGATGATCCATTGGATCTATAAACGGTACAGGGAAGGGGCGCGGTGGGACTTTTACACAGAGGTCTGCTGCAAGATGGAGGGGAACCGTCTGTTGCCCTTAGGAACCACCAACATGCATCTGTGGGTGCAAATGGGACGAGAGAGATCTCCTTCACCACCAGTGCAGCAGAAGCCTGCCACTGTTAAAGCCAACTCAGGCATGAGGAGGAGAGGCAGGGAATTTTGGCTCTTCAATGACAAACGCTGCAACAGAGGAAGTGTGTGCTCCTTTCAGCATGTCTGCATGTGTTGCAGTGGCCCCCATCCAGGCGTTGACTCTGTCTGCCTATGTGACGCTACAAGCAAGCAGCCTGCAGCTAAGGGAGCAGTTGCGGCTAAGTGTGCCCATAGCGCTGAGGGTGGATGCAATTAGGCCATGGCTTGCATTCTATCCTGACAGAGAGGCAGTGGTATTCCTGGGTAGCGGGTTGACTCACGGGTTCATTATCCCGGTTACGGGAGTTAAGGGGGCCTCTTGTCACAAGAACTTAAAATCAGCATACAAATGTCCTGGGATAATTGAGGATAAATTGCGGAAGGAATTGGAATTAGGGAAAATTATAGACCCATTCCCTGATCCTCTTTTTTCGGACCAAGGGGTGGTCCCAAAAAAGGAGCCAGGCAAATACTGGCTTATTTAACATCTCTCTTACCCATAGGGCAGATCTGTCAATGATGCCATTGCACAAGCCTTAAGCTCCATCAGGTATCAGTCCTTTGATAAAGCCCTTGTGTTAGTTTTCACAGCCAGGCATGGGGCACTTTTGGCAAAGCTTGATATTGAGTCAGCTTTTCACCTGTTGCCCATACATCCTGACTCCTTTCACCTTATGGGCATGAAATTCAGAGGGGCGTTCTTTATTGATCGCTGCTTACCCATGGGGCGTTCGGTTTCTTGCGCCTTCTTTGAAACGTTCAGTTCCTTTTTACACTGGGCGGTAGTCCAGGAGGCAGGTTTTGAAGGGCAAGCTCATTACCTCAATGACTTTCTCATAGTAGGCGCGGATGATTCGCAAGATTGCACATCCCTTATGCAAATCATGCATTTCTTTAAGGCTCGGTTCGGGGTCCCCCTAGTGGAGGAAAAGACTCAGGGACCTTGTATTTGCCTGACTGACTTAGGCATTGAAATTGATTCCATAGCGGGCATATGTAGGTTATCTGGTGTTAAAGTACAGAAGCTGCTATCTGCTGTCTCGGCAGCTGTGGTAGCCTCTTCTCTTTTCCTGTGTGAGATGCAGTCCTTGTTAGGTCTGCTTAACTTTGCCTGCAGGGTATTTGCCATGGGCAGGGTTTTTAACCATCATTTAGAAGAACTTTTAAGTGGGGCCGCAGTACGTAGGACCCGTTGAAAGCTTACTGATGAGATGAGGGTGGACCTGCTGGTGTGGAAGTTCTTTTTGTCTGACTTCAACAGGGTGCTGGTTTGGAGAGCGGAGCCCCTGCCCAATCAGGTGTTGCATCTCTTTACAGATCCAGCTGGTGCACATGGCTACGAGGCCTAAGTGCAGGGCCAGTGGAGCGCGGCCCCTTGGCCCAAATCCTGGAGATCATAGGAACTGGAGCGCAAACGTATTTCCAATTATGGTGGCAGTGGCGTTATGGAAGACTCCGCTAGCGAATAGTTCTGTGGTGTTCTGGAAAGATAACCTTAGCATAGTGTACACCATCAATAGATTGTCAGTGACATCCAAGCCAGTGGTCCGTTGCTTGAATTATTTACTTCTGGAATGCATGGCCGCCAATGTGCAGTTTGTAGTGAGGCATGTACCAGGGGTGAACAACACGCTAGCCTCTTGATTTCAAGGGGGGATTTTTAAATTAGCACCAGCGGCAGCTGCTGATGGAGTGCCTTGTTCATCTTTCCTATGGCAGATTCCGATCGATGGAACTCCCTTCTTCCCTTGATTCAAGCATCGCTGGCTCCAGCGACATGGATGGCGTATTGTCGATTCTGGGGCGAATGGTGTGAGTTTTGGGATCAGTCTGGAGGACGCTTGCCGGAACCACATAAGCTATTGCTGGATTGATTAGTGCAGAACAGGTATAAAGAGTGCAAGAAGAATGCTGTGTAGTCTAGATTAGCTGCAGTAGGTATTTTTTAAAATTACAGGGGCTGCGTGATCCTACCCAGAATTTCCTGTTGCTGCAAAACCTTAAAGGTTTGTGCCGGTCTGAGCCAGTAGTTTCTGCTATCCGAATCGGTGACTGAGCTTAGGTTAGCGAGGCTGCTGGAGGTGTTGCCTAATGTGTGTTCATCTGGTTACAAGGTTCGGTTGTTCCGGGCAGCCTTTGAGCTTGCTCTTTTCTGGGCATTGCACATTGTTTAGCTGGTGGCTCCCTCCAAGGCTGTGGTGGGAAAAGGGATTCAGCAGACATGTCCATTTGGTAGATGGTGCGGTCATGCTCTTTTTGCCAAGGTCTAAGACAGATCGACTGGGGAAGGGAGCGCTCATCTCCATCCTAGCTGGCCCCCATGGTGTCTTTTGCTTAGTGAGCATTGTACAAGATTTCACGCTGGCACGTTTTGAGGGCTGAGAGCAATTCTTAGTGCACAAGGAAGGAACTTCTCTTTTGAGGTACCAATTCCGGAAAGTGCTGGATCTGGCTGCACAAGCAGCAGGGCTTAATCCAGAAACTATTGCCCCCCATTCGTTCTGCATAGGTGCAGCAACTGCAGCAGCAGCGCAGGGTGAATCAGTAGAGGAAATAAGGGGCGTGGGTAGATGGAAGTCTAACTTACAAAAGGTATATTTGTCCTCCCCAATAGCTATACAGTAGAGTTGGACTTCAGAGGAGGAGTAATGGAGTTGGGAGGGTTTATTTATGGTTGAGTATCATTTTGTTCTCTTTTAGGCACACATAAGGGTCCAATTAGGGTGTGGATAGTAGGGCACTCCTAGATCCATTGCTCCACCATAAGGGCATTGGCGACTCCTGGCAGGCAGAACCTCGGATTCCCTCCGGCTCAGGGGCATGAGATGGTGGGACCTTCACCATGCAATAGAGGAGGCACTTCATAGATGGGGCAATCCTCATGTTGTAATTCTCCTTTTAGTGGGTAATGACATGAGGACAGTCCCTGTTTTAGACCTTATTAATATTATGAGGTCTGACCTTAGGTGGGTGAGCACCAGGATTCCCAGGGTCCGGCTGCGTTGGTCATCCATGGTAGCTAGGAAGTCATGATGCATTTGGTTTCTCACTCTGCTGCTAACAGGGTTTGCAAGCGTATAAGCAAAGAGTTGGGGAGAGGTCGCTGGGGGATTCCTAATACAGCATGAACGTATATTTTTGGGGATGCAAAGCATCTTTATAGACAGGATGGGATACACCTGTCAGATGTAGGTAATGATATCCTATTAGAGGATTTTAGAGCTGCCCTGTTGCTATACGTGGCAGTGTAATTTGGCAGCAAGACCAATCCCTGGGAAGAGGAGTTATTCTTGTGGCAGTGTGAGGCCCTTCCCCCACATTAATTTTTGCCAGAGCCTAATGGAGCAGGGATCGAGCTAATGGAAGGGGCATGTTGCAGCATGTCGGAGCCTGTTGTGCCTCTCCCCACAGACCTGCTGGCTCCATGCTCTATCTGTGCAGCTGGCTGTCTATTTGAAGGAGTGGTTCCTTTGACAAGGGTTCCGCAGGTACCTCGAAACAGAGTTGGGGCCTGACATGCTGGTGCATGGATGTTTAGGCTTGCTCTTGCACCGGCAAGTTTAGTTAAACTTTTTGTATAGAAAAAGTTTAGTCATGCCGTTATTTATCTATGACATAATTAATAAATGTGACCTTGTTGGTCTTTCCCCATCTCTTGTGTCCTTGTTTTTATTAGTTTAAATAGCTAGGCAATGATTGAATGGGTGGTTTTAGCCCTTATGAAAGTGTAAGGCAGCTTAACTGAAATGCCTTAAGGTTTATGACACCCTGGAGGGGCTTTCCAGCTAGGAAAGTGTAGCAACATTGTTGCAATATAGGGGGATGGGTTTTTGCTTACCTTATATACACAGTCTCCATTTTCCTCATCCTCTGTCCTGCTGGATCTTCTAGCTCTCCTACCCGCCCATCCCCAAGTTATGTTCTTGTATGTGTGCGTTGTTGGTTGTCAGGGAAAGCAATAGGGAACCGTCTTCCTTAGGGTTGATGTAGATGCCAATGGCAGGGCTATGTGCAATCTAGCTAGCCTTGGTTAATCTTAAATCCAAGGCTTTAGATTTTGGCTCTTCCAGGTTGATGCACTGTGGCACATCTAGCATTGCCTGGATCACTACTGGGGTAGAGTTTATAGTTATATAATTTTTCATTTTAGCAGGCAGTGTCAGGCCCTCTCCCCCACATTAATTTTTGCCAGGACCTAATGGAACTGGGGTCTTAATCTAAATAAATACTGTGTGCAATTATCTGATTTGTGTGAGACTGTACCATATCTTAACAGATATTAGTTTGTTTTATATGTCTCATTAGATTTACCTGTGCTTTCCAGTGTACAATTGTACTTTATCTGGATTACTCTCTGTACTATATTGCGCCAATTCACACTTCTTGCTTTCTTTCCCATTTTTTTCTTTTTTATTGGGTTATTATACACTAGAGAGTATTCATATCCCAATAAGTGGATTCGGGCAGCATATTAGAGTTAGAGCTTTGGATGCACAATGCCCACGTCAAACTATCTCTTTCATCACATTCTTTCTATATCACATTCTTTCTATACATAAGAACAAGTATTTGTATCTAATACTTTCTTTCCACTATTCAGGACCACAACAATACCCCTATGGCTGAATAAGAATATGGGGATTATTTTAATCCTAATACAAAACAAAAGAATCTGTCTATAAGTGAGGACAATCAAAATGTACAGGATAATATAAATTTAACAAACCGTAAACAACTTTTTGAGAAATTTGAGAAACTAAATGGTAAACAACTTCTGAACTGGCATGACAGTAACAATTTGGAGATACATTTTTTAACATTATACCAAAAGGTCTGAAATTGGAAAAAAAAATCTATCATGGACAGCTCAGAGGTTGAATTACTAACTGATTGGGACACTGCACTTGAAGAGTGTTCACTGAAATTTCTTAATATTCTGATCAAGTTTAGAAATAAAAAGGTCATATTACTAGGAGTTTAAATAAAAGATATACGTGAGAAGCTTAATTGCTTAAAAGGTGATGTTTATTATAGAGAGCTAGATAAGGAAAATAAAAAATAAAATTGAGAAATTTGACAAAATAGTAGAGAATAAGAAACTGAATACATTTTATAGAGATTATCATGATAATAAAGAGGATAAAGAATTAGTTGAAAAAATAGAAGTTTGGGATGAAGTACCAGAAACTCTAGCAGTGGAGGAAGAAGAATTTAATTGGTTAAAAATAGACTCCCATGAGTTCTCTACAAATTTACATTACAGGGAACTAAATGATAGTATGAGCAGAGTACCTTCAAATAGACCAATTAGCGTTAAAAAAAAAAAAAAAGCTGATAATGGACCAGGAAATAATAGGAAGGGGCCCTTCGGGGTTAGAATCAACAGAAATAAATCTGAAAATAATCAAAATTACTATAGGACTCATAACAGAAACCCGTCTAGGGGAAACCAAAGAACACCTTATAAAACACCTGTAAATCCTAGATGGGATAACTGTAGAGAGTATTGTGATAATATGAATGTAGAAAGGAATTATAAACACAACTATCAACCCAATTATAATTACAATACATACTACAGAAAAGTAGATAATAATTGGAGGAAAGAACAACACATAGAGGGACATTAAAATCAGGATTCCAATATTTTTTTAGGAAGAATTCCAGACAATATACAAAAAAACAAAAGAAGATTAGAACAAAATACAATTTCCCCCCACGGCAACAACACCCCAATGGAGAACAAGAGGACAGAAAAGAGGAAACAAAAATATAGAAAATATTTAATCTATCCAGCAAATCTTTCTCTACAAAGTAACAAAAAGTTCTAGAAAAAGGGTTATCATTTGCACCTACCAAAGGTCCTTATCAATTTCATTTATTTGTGGACTTAAATAAATTCACGAGGAACCTCACACTCAAGACGTTTTGAAAAAGTAAAGGATGGGCAAATTGATGAAAGGAAAGCTAACTGTAGGGATTTACAGGAAAAAGATGATGATAGATTAGTATCTGTAGAGTTTGAAACCCATACCAAATTAAAACCACCCTCAACTTTCTTCCATATTCATTCAAAGGGGAATGTTATGCCAGTTTTTGCTAAAACAGGATCTAGACAATCTATATAAAAATTATAAAAAAATTTATAAAAATATAAAAATAAAAAAGACAACTTGAGTCAGAGAAACAATTCCTAATTAGAAAAAGATAGATCCATTGTGATCCATTAAGTGGACAAAGGGGGGGGGGGGGTAGTCATTCAAGATAGAAAAGACCATCTCCAAGAAAAAATAAATTACTATTTGATGTATATACTTATAAAAAAACTAAAAGGTGATCCAACAAAATCATTTCTGAGTATAAACATTTATTGGACGATGACAAACACTTAGATATTATACATGAGAGTGAAAGGGAGTACCATAAGAATGACACTCCTACTATTGCAATCTTTTATCTTCTCCCCAAAAATCACAAAGAGAGTTTAAAACCTCCTGGGAGACGAATAGTTTCAGGAATTAACTCCTTGACCTCTAGACTCTCAGAATACATAGACACATTTTTACAACCACTGGTACCAGGTCTAAGATCTTATCTTAGAGATACACCTGATACTATAGAGAAAATGAACAAGGTTGAGTGGAAGGTGGGTTCTTTTTGGGTAACTTTAGACATCAGCGTCTTGTATACCAATATTCCACATAACAAGGGTTTACTGGCTATAGATTATTGGCTTAAAAGTATGACTAATCTATCACCAACTCATCAACAATTTCTATTGGAATCAATAAGATTTACGTTCGAGAAAAACTATTTCATGTTCGTAACTGATTTCTTCCTTCAAACAAATGGCACAGCTATGGGGGATAGGTTTGCCCCTAGCTATGCCAACCTGTATATGGGTATGTGGGAGAAAGAGGTTATTTGGAATAATAATCCTTACTCAAGACATATCAGAATATGAGGAAGATACATTGATGATATAATCTTTATATGGGATGGTAAGGAAATGGAATTAGATGATTTCATAACAAATCTTAATACCAATGAATTTAACCTTTCTTTCACCGAAATAGAAGTAGGGAGGAAAGCAATTTCCTGGATGTAATATTCTTTCAAGAAAATGGTAGTATACAGACCAAGCTATGTAAGAAAAAAACAGATAGCAATGGGTACTTACATGCAAGAAGTGGCCATGATCCTAAATGGATCAATAATATCCCCTTTGGCCAGTTTCAACAAATTAAAAGAAACTGCTTAAAGCAAGACAATTTTGAGAAGAAAGCAGGTGATCTACACAGGAGATTCAGAGCCAGGGGCTATAATCCTTATAAGCTAAAAAAAATGCACTTACTAAAGTAAGAGATTCAGACAGAGCAGTATTACTGGATACAGGAAAAAAATAAAGGGATTAAACCTTCAAATTCAGTAAATTTTATTACCACCTACAATGGAGGAGCTCTAGAAATTACACATAATATAAAAAACACTGGCATATCCTAAAAAATGTTAATTTATTAAAAGGAATAACAGAGAATGAATCAAAGGTTATTTGTAGGAAAAATCAAAATTCAAAAAGTATTTTAGCCCCAAGCCAACTGAAGAGTAGTATTACTAAAAATACTAATTGGCTCAATAAAGCAACCATTGGCTTCTTCAAATGTAACTGGCTAAATTGTGTGGCCTGTTTACATCATTTTACTGCAAATAAACCCACTAGGGAAATTACCTCTACTATTACGGGGAAAAAGTTTGAGATCAAGACTCTGTAATAATAAAACAAATTACGTAGTTTATCTTTTGGAGTGTAGTTGTGGTCTACAGTACATTGGGCGTACTATTGGACCCTACAAAAAGAGGCTACTAGAGCACATCACCAATATTGAGATAGGAGAGAAATCACACAACCTCTCTGCTCATTATCTTGGAATATGTAGCCAGCAAAAAAAGAGGAGGAAATAGGGAGCTGTAATTATGAAAAAGAGAGACCTTTTGGATCTATACTTTGCAGACTCTAGCCCCATTAGGACTAAATAAGGATATTGATTTGCCCGCTTTTTTTAGTCTAATTGATTTAGCTAAATAAAGATATATATATATATATATATATATATATATATATATATATATACAGTAAAAGTATATATATATATATATATATATATATATATATATATATATATATATATATATATAATGTAAAAGATCAGAATAATGAACTTGTCTATTAGTACTCTAAGGTTATGATTGGGTCCTCTCTAGCTATTTACACATCTAGGTGGTGGTACCTGTACACATACAGAAATATTTATCTAGGATTTCTTTTATACTGAATGTCTAAGATCTTTTCTGTCTTCTCTTTATGTATTCTTGGATATGTATCTTTATTTTTCTCTCTATTTCTCTTTTTTTGTATTTTGTATTTCTTTTGGGGTTCCCCTATGGATGGTTTTATTAAAATCCATATTGGTATCCATAAAAAAACATGTTTTAGATTAGATTATTTAACAGCTTACAGATGTCTCTATTTACTAATTAGTAGCTAGAGGTTATAAGTCTATAATAACACCAGATACAATTGTATTTTAAGCAGAACCATCTCTCTTTATTTAACATGTGATGACCAATGAGATGAATAAAGTAGCATGTGATGTCTACATACCATAGGGGATTGACTAAGAGTCGGGCAGCTTGTAACACAAGTGTGTCAGGCAACCAATTGGAGCATATAATTTGAGAAGGGGCATGCCGCAGCCCTGGCTTAAAGTTAGGATCATGTTGTTCATTCTATAATATCCTCTGATGAAGAAAGTACAGACAGTGATTGCCATTGAAGCGCGTCAGAATTGGTTTGAAATTCAGGTCTTTTAGGACTTTCTGTTTTTAGAGCAGTACATCAAAATGTATTTGAATTTATGGAGTGTATTAATTACCTTATATGATATTGAGGTCATTGAATGTGAGCACTTAATTTTGGAATGGAGTGTGCGTATTAAATAAACAAACAGTAATGCACTATTACTTTCTTGTCTCTTTATATGTTCTACGTATGATATACATGATTTTTCCTAATACAAGCAACACGGAGGAAGGATTTTCCAGGTGTCTGACGTAGACTCTCATTACACTGTGCTGCCCTTACCTCAAATCAATTGAGGTTTTGGAGTGTAAGTAGATACCCGAAAGGGACCAGAATCTCTTCCTGCTATCGCATTGATTGTTGATTAACTTTATGACAATTCATTTGAACTATTGCTGCTTTTACGGTCATTAATCTAAATACATATTGTGTGCAATTATTGGATTTGTGCTAGACTGTACCATATCTTAACAGATATTAGTTTGTTTTATATGTTTACCTGTGCTTTCCAGTGTACCATTGTACTTTATCTGGATTACTCTCTATACTATATTGCGCCAATTCACACTTCTTGCTTTCTTTCCCATATTTATTTATTTATTTATAAAATATTTTACCAGGAAGGATACATTGAGATTTCTCTCATTTTCAAGTATGTCCTGGGATCACAAAACATTGCATTGATACAATAGGGTACAATAAAATACAAAAACAATAATAATACACAATATATGTAAACATTTAACATAGAACAGGTACGAAATATTTAGTCAACCATGACAGGAGCATTCTGTTTTGAGATATGTAGAGAGGGATCTCTTAAAGGATTTTAGGCTTGGGGAAGTTTTTAAAGTGTGAGGGAGGTCATTCCATAATTGTGGAGCTCTGTAGGAAAAGGAGGATCGAGCTGCTTTCTTTTTGTATTGAGGCAAGCTAAATAATGTGCTGTTATTGGATCAGAGGTTATAGGAGGTGGGAGCTTCCCAGAAAGGCTCTTAAAGACAAGGCAGGATCCAGCGACAGCCAGTTTAGTTCTTTTAGCATGTCACAATGGTGGGTCCTGTAGTTACATTGTAGCACATTGTAGTACATTGTAGCACCTGTATATATATATATATACAGGTAGCCCTCAGTTTACGCCGGGGTTAGGTTCCAGAGGGAATGGTTGTAAATCGAAACCATTGTAAATTGAAACCCAGTTTATAATGTAAGTCAATGTGAAGTGAGGGAGTTAGGTTCCGGGCCCCTCTCAAAATTGACATAAGTAACACCTAATAAATTATTTTTAAAGCTTTGAAATGAAGACAGCATTATAAACCTAATAAAATAATCACACAACACAGACTTTACTTGCATTTTTCTGCAAACAGTTCTTTCTATGCATTCCAATCTGGACTGATTTATAGACAGGAAGATCTTGTTCCTTTGCAAGCTGCTCGATAGCTCAGGTCTGGTTAAACTGATTAATTTCTGCTTGCTTGGCTTGCCTATCTTTGCTGCAACACAAGCGGATAGCTCCACCTACTGGCTATTTTAATCAGTGCACTGCTTCTCAATGCTATTCAATAGAAGTCACATGACTGAGCAAAAGGTTGTTATTCTGAAACGGTGCAAATTGAACCGTTGTAAACCGAGGGCCACCTATATATATATATATATATATATATATATATATATATACAGTATATATATAAATAACGTAGACACAGATCTCACTTAGTAATTCAGATATGTCTGTCATCACAACTACAGTGTACATGCTACATCATCATTTTTTCATTCTTCAAAGAACAAAAAGTGGTTTATTTCCAACCAAAAAAATTTAAATTACAGATAAAGGGATTGACGGTCGCGGAGCATTAGCAGCGTTGTGTGGGAGTTGTGTAAGAAGTAATGAGTAAAATCTCTTTTTTCTAGAAAAGTATATTGTTCTCCTTAAATTCCATATTTTATTATCATTATAAATGATTACTTTATATTTAATATTATAATTTTTGTGATTTGAAATTAATAAAGATATTTTAATGAGTACACACTATGTTGAAATAATGGCTTTGTTGACATATTGGTTTTTACAGCAATGTAATAATTACTATTTAATTTTTACAGATTATTAATGCTTAACATTTGTTATTAGAGGAAAAACGTAATAATAAATCAACAAAAATGGCATGTGTCATTGACACCTTTGCTATGAGTAGTCTCTGGGAAGGCAAACCACCATTACTGAGAAATTTATTTTTTTATTTTATTTTTATCTCTATTATATTTTGCCAATAATGTAGGCTTATTTTGTAAATGTATTAACTTTACAGAAAGATGTATTAAAGTATGACTTGTTGATAGGGGCTGTAAATAAGTATCATCATTTGAGATTATTGGTGGGAAAAATTTGAATAGCTGTTATAAAAAATGTAAACATTCAAGACTGCATATTTCAAATCATTCACTTGTTTCTTGAAATACAATTAAAAAGTTTTTCTATTATTGCATTCAAAATCACAAACAGGAGCAAAAAGCCAATATCGCTGCAAACAATTGTGCTCCACTCATAATCTTGCCCAGTATTCGAAAGTATGCCATTTTTTTAAATCTATATAATGTATAATTGAAATCTGTATTATTTTTTTTAACTAGGTGAATTACCCATTTGAAAAGTGTTTACTATACCATAATTCATTAGGAGAACTAATAAACCAAATAGAAAACAGCCAAAATGTTTACTGGGAAAAAAATGATACTGAAAGAAATTTTAGAATTATGGACAATTTTTTTTATTTTAAATTACTTTAAAGGATTGTAATACATTTTAATTAAATGCCATTATTGAATGACTTAATTTGGTATAAAAATCCATCATTGTTTACATCTAATTTTTCAATATAATAAACAAATAAAAACTGATCACTTATATTGCATTTATAGTGAATTATTTAGCAAAAAACAGAGTTTTGGAAGCGCATCATAAATTATGAAACCACATATTGTTGTCTTTTTTGCCACTAGGTGAAAGTATCCTTTGTAATATATGTTACATTAATAATGTATTTAAATTAAACCAATTAAAATTTTCATAGCGTATGAGACATAATTTTAAAAGTATTATATAATGTAGATTTCAAGACAAACTTGAAATAGACATGAAACAATTAAGATTTCTGACTCGTTTCAGAGTTTAATGGGATGCATTAATTGGTCTGTAAGTCACGTCTTATTTTATATGAGCCCAAGATTAATTGCATTAGAAAAAACCTATCTGGACTGTTATACAACTGAGAGGACTTATTTCTCTCTCTATTTTCATTGGTCCTAGATTCAGTGCTTCTTTAAAAATTCTATTTGAGCAGTCAGGTGCTTACATGCTCCATTATATATTATGTTCTTTGTTAGAAGCTTTGGTGGTTGGTGTTTTTTTATATTGACTTATTTAAAGGTAAGGTAAAGTTTTGTGCTATTGAAATCATACAATCAATGTAATAATTAACCAGAAGGTAGTCGCTAACTTTATTTTTTGTTTTATTATGTAGTTTACATGCAATCCTAAATTTATAATTCCTACCGTTGTATTCAATTCTCCTCCCCCATGCCACTTCCGTGTTTCTATCTCTTATTTCAGCGAGCGGTCTCACCCCTCTGCTTACGTCAGCTCAATGCGCGTTCACACAGTCTATTTTGTATGCACATGCACCACTTCCTTCACTGCCCGATACAATGTTGAGATTGTAACAATTTATTCATTGCGGATTAAAAGTATTTATATAATGGTATTAACGAGAATCAATATTATAATTGCAATTGAATATATACATAAATATTTTACAGATGTAAATACATATTACACTCACTTGCGGCGCGATCGTTGCAATTGTTATAATGATTCAAAACAAAGCAATCGCTACAGAGCTAGCACTGAGCATGCGCGACTCACGAACGAGCACGGGTGGAAGTAGGTTGAGTTTAGTCCAACGCATGCGCTCAGTCATCGAGTGACGTAGGAATGGATGGGCTAAACCCCTGAAGGGGAAACAGCGGATTGGACTATAATATCAATAGCGACTGTCAATAAAAGTTTACAAAATGTCGGGCGGACAAAAGATTGGTGTCGGAACAATAGTTATAAGGTATAAATATACGTAATTATGAGAAATATTATTCTAATGATGAATGAAAGTTATGTTTATTTTTAAAACTATGAAAGATAGCGTTAAGTAGTGTGCTCAACTTTACTTTACCTTTAATGTAACCATCATTATGATTTATAATTGTTAAGAATGTTTCTAAGGGAAAAATGAGTTAATGTTCCCAGACTACAATATACAGCGACCAGTCACCCAAGCCACACAGATGCAGTGTCTTGTGGGGTATTTATATTTAAGGTAAAGAACAAAATTATTAAGCTCATTCCCACTTCAGAAAAAGTGTTTTGTAACATTTTGTCAGTTGAACAATTCTTTGTAACACTGAAACAGAAAATGCTATAGATAGCCAAAAGTGTTCTTTAATTTTTTTTATCTTTTGGCTTCAACTAAAAATAATAAAATTGGATCATTTCAAACTATTCATCTTTCAATTATAAGGATTATTTAACGGTTTAATATATCAAATGAAAAAATGCAATTTTTTTAAAATGTATTGCTCAAATTTGAAATGAATGTCTATCCAAAACTAGCAATTGTTATTGAATTTGGAAATGCTTAAAGGGACACTGTACCCAAATTTTTTCTTTTGTGATTCAGATAGAGCATGCAATTTTAAGCAACTTTCTAATGTACTCCTATTATCAAATTTTCTTCATTCTCTTGGTATGTTTATTTGAAAAGCAAGAATTTAAGTTTAGATGCCGGCCCATTTTTGGTGAACAACCTGGGTTGTCCTTGCTGATTGGACAGCACCAATAAACAAATGCTGTCCATGGTTTTGAACCACAAATTTGCTGGCTCCTTAGCTTAGATGCCTTCTTTTTAAAATAAAGATATCAAGAGAACGAAGAAACATTGATAACAGAAGTAAATTAGAAAGTTGCTTAAAATTGCATGCTCTATCCGAATCATGAAAGAAAAAAATTGGGTTCAGTATCCCTTTAAAGTTAAACTGTCTGCATTTCTTAACTGAGAATCTTAAAGAAGACAATCAAGCTGACTTTTTTTGTTGCCAGTTACATGTATTTGAGATGTTACATTTCTGTTTATTTTTTTTAATGTGGTATCTAGATTACCACATTTACTTTTCTTATAAAAATTAAATATTCATTTTACTTTTTTTTTATTTATGCAAAAAATCTGGACAATTTGTGCAGGATATGCACAATGGAAAATTCAAATTAAGAGAACAAAGGAGATGAACAATGGGCCATTTTTATAACTATAATAAATATATATTTTTTAAATTAATGATTCTCATAACAAAAGGATTTAAAAGGGACACTGTAAGGACCATAACCAGTAAAGTGCAAGGGAATGGTTAGTGTGGCAGAAGTCCACTGGCACTGGTTACATTTTTTTTATACTTACTGTATTACGTTGACCATCCACTATAGCAGAAAATAAACATTTGGACAGTATTCATTTTGTGGGAGGTCTCTGCCAGTAAATAACATCTAAATTTGGTATGAGCAAGTAGTATGGTGCAGAATGAGGAAATTCTGCTATATAAGTGAATCTCAGAAAAAATATTCACAGTCTACAAATAGAACCAGGTAATTATTAAAGTTTTTATAAACTTTGCATTTTTGACACCAAAACTACACAGCACTCGAGTGGTTACAGTATTTAAAATGGATCTATAAATATTTTATCTTCTTTCATTAGAAGCACATACAACAATATATATATCTTATAATTTACGATTAGAGTGTGTGTAGTATATAACATTAGACAAGTTAAGAAATATTATAACATAATTCAAAACTATACAAACTCATTTATTTAAAGTCTGATTGATTAGATTAAGTACTGTAGATATCTTAATGTTGACCATTTACAGGAGAAACATCTAAATAATGTTTAATGCACATGTCTTACAAATGCATACTTTGATATGACATATCCATGTATGAATTGACAATTTTACACCAAAAATGTATTAAATAAAAAGAATGTTTTAAAATACCACCCCTAAAAAAAATCTATATTTCTCTTTTTCAGTTTGTGTGTGACCGCTATTCATTTTGGTTCCATCTATTATGCAACAATTACACTCAAAATAACACTATTAAAAAATATTTTTTTGCAATAAGATACATTTCATTTTTATATGATAATCATTTGTTTGCAATCTGAAATGGAGTCTTAAATGTCCCCTTCTATTAACTATAACTATTTTCTTTTTAAAAAAAAATCAAACGTGTTGCTTGTCCATACCCAAGGCCGGATTTAGATGTCTGGCTATAGGCTAAGGGGGAAAGGACCCTGGTGTAACGCTAACATATACAAACTTCTGTCCGGCAGTAATAATATACAGTGTATTATTATTGCCAGATAGACATTTGTATAGGACAGCCTTACAATGCGGTCCTCTACCTCCACCTACAGGAACTAGTGGAGAATAACTGATATGGATAAGGCAAAGCAGGCTATTTTTCCTTCTCCCTATAAATTTTTCTCCACCGTTTACTGCAAGAGATTATGAAGCAAAAGGAGGGTGCATTCTGTAAATCATATAGAATGTATTCTGCTTGATTTTTCTGGAAATTAGGCTGAGCATGCACTAGCACGGCACACCTCTATTAATATTGTTATTTTAGGGAATTGTAATTAATATATACCTTAAATATCTCATCTATGTTATTTTTAAATTTGTTCCTCTTGCTTTCTACCCCCACCTCCTTTAGATCCAGAAAGATCTTTGCAATTTTCTTAAAATTGAACGCAGCTACAGTTCAGCATATCGCCCTCAAACGAATGGTTTGGGTGAAAAACTGAGTAGTACTATTCAGGTATTCAGAGGTATGGTGTCTAAAAAAATCTCAGTATATTCCCTTATGACATTATAATCTACACATGTTCTAGATTTGAGATGTCTGATTGATTTTGTATTCATTATTTTTTCATTATTTCATTTATATCTTTATAGGCTTATATCTTTATAGGCTTATAGGCTTTATTAATATTATTTATACAGTGTAGTGAACTGCTGATTTACATTAAAGGGAATCTTTTCTGAAAATAAAAATTTTACATTAAATTGAGTTTAGAGAGAAGAATCCCTATAAGTAGACAATGGAAATGTAAGGCCTAAGACTGAAACGAAACTAAGGGGAGAGGCACTGAGGGGAGTAAGGTGGCTATGTGGCAACTATGTTGCAAAGGTAGTGGAGATCTCTACTCAACAGTATAAGTGTCCAGGGTTGGTAGGCCTAAGCCTCTTTTCCATCTGCTTCCAGAAACCTGTGCATTGTGTTGCTGCAAGAGTTTTCTTAGAAGGCCTCTTCACAATGGAATGTTTGTGCAGACAATCTCATCCACCAAGGCGTTATGAAGAGGAGGCGTCAAAGGGTCACCAGAGACCTGTGGAAAAGATTAATGTGAGGGAACAGGATTGGTTCCCCCATCCACAGGGGCTGGGTCCCCTCCTGTCCTTTCCAGTATGGGAGGGCTAGGCGTTCCCTGGGATAGTAGGGAGGGGGGGCTGATGTGGAAATCACCTCCAGTGTAGCAATGGAAAATTTTACTAGTGATGAGGAATTGGCCATGGCAGAATTTGCCAAATATGAGCAGGCGGGGGGCCTGGGTACTGTTCCTGATGAGAATCTAGGTGTGGAAGATATTGGGCCGGGTACTTTAGGGCAGCTTAACGTTTGTGAACCAAGAGTAGGCCCATCTAACCCTTTCTCTCTCCCTCCACCTCCCTCCCTCTTTCCCACCCCCCTTTCCCTCCGGTCAGACATCCCTGCCCCTGACACGATCCACCAGATTTTCTCACTGGTGAAGGCACTAGCCTCTGTGCTTGTCAGGGCTCCTGCGCCAGTCTGATTGGGCCCATCCATTTCTTCCGGGGCCTTGGCAGGTGAGGCAGCATGTCCCGGTGGTGGGTCATGTGGTGTCTCCTCTAGAGACTGAGCAGGTACCATTATGTGGGAGGTCCAGGGTGTGCAGGCAGGTGGCTGGTATATGATCCGAGCAGCTGGGAAGCAGTGTTCAGAGGGAAATGGTGCTTGTGTCTGAGAGTGGGGTGTCACAGAGTGAAGCAGCAATGGCGGCTGACACTGAGGCTCAGAATGTATGGATCAGTGATAGTTGTTCCAGCTCCTTCAATCCTTTAGGGCAGAATTTAGGGTCCTGGCTAGTTCCCATAACTGTTACCACTGCTGAGGGAGTGATACATTCAATAGGGACAGGAAGCTTGTGCGGTGCAGGGGCCACTAGTAACGGTGTGCCAGTGTGTGGGTTTAAAGTGTGAGCAGTGCCAAGGGGCATGTGGAGAGCGTGATGTTGAGTGCAAACAGGGGTAAATCCGTAGGTGGACTAGGTGCTGGGAGTGGAGTGCATACGCGTGTGAGTGGGGCTAAGTGTGTTACTTATCAATCCTTTGATTCTCCATGTCCTGCTCTGTCTTTACACGGAGACCTACGTCAGTATCAACCTTCCATCTCCGCGGGTATGTCAGCAGACCCAACACTCAGTTCTTCCCAGAACCCAGCGGGGTTACAGGAGTCCTGTGACATGGCAGTGGCATCAACATCAGCAGCAAAGCCCGGTGAGTCTAACCTACAACACACCACACGATAAGGGGAACACTACCAACTAGTAAGTCCAGTTAAGACAGTGAGGGTGCACAGGGGTTTAACCAGTCAAAAAAGAATGTATTGCATGGTTATGGAGATGAATGCTAGGCAGGACAGGCAGTTAGCAAAAGAGGGAGGGGATGGTGCAGACAACTTCTCGGTTGTTAATTCAGGTGTGCCAGCGTGCATAGGCCTCAATCCTGGGGATGGGGCGATGGGTAGCGGTCCACAGAGATATGTACCCATGTATTGTGCACATTTTACATGCGCACTTAAAAACCAAAGTCATTAAGAAAATACAGGCTGGGAAATACGTTAATATTTTTGACCTGTGCATTGTGTTGCTGCAAGAGTTTTCTTAGAAGGCCTCTTCACGATGGAATGTTTGGCAGGCAATCTCATCCACCAAGGCGTTATGAAATGGAGGCGTCAAAGGGTCACCAGAGACCTGTGGAAAAGATTAATGTGAGGGAACAGGATTGGTTCCCCCATCCACAGGGACTGGGTCCCCTCCTGTCCTTCCCATTATGGGAGGGCTAGGGGTTCCCTGGGACAGTAGGGAGGGGGGCTGATGTGGAAATCATCTCCAGTGTAGTAATGGAAGATTTTACTAGTGATGAAGAATTGGCCATGGCAGAATTTGCCGAATATGAGCAGGCAGGGGGCCTGGGTGCTGTTCCTGATGAGAATCTAGGTGAGGCAGATATTGGGCCGGGTACTTTAGGGCAGCTTAACGTTTGTGAACCAAGAGTATGCCCATCTAACCCTTTCTCTCTCCCTCCACCTCCCTCCCTCTTTCCCACCCCCCTTCCCTCCGGTCAGACATCCCTGCCCCTGACACGATCCACCAGATTTTCTCACTGGTGAAGGCACTAGCCTCTGTGCTTGTCAGGGCTCCTGCACCAGTCTGATTGGGCCCATCCATTTCCTCCGGGGCCTTGGCAGGTGAGGCAGCATGTCCCGGTGGTGGGTCATGTGGTGTCTCCTCTAGAGACTGAGCAGGTACCATTATGTGGGAGGTCCAGGGTGTGCAGGCAGGTGGCTGGTATACGATCCGAGCAGCTGGGAAGCAGTGTTCAGAGGGAAATTGTGCTTGTGTCTGAGAGTGGGGTGTCACAGAGTGAAGCAGCAATAGCGACTGACACTGAGGCTCAGAATGTGTGGATCAGTGATAGTTGTTCCAGCTCCTTCAATCCTTTAGGGCAGAACTTAGGGTCCTGGCTAGTTTCCACAACTGTTACCAATGCTGAGGGAGTGATACATTCAATAGGGACAGGAAGCTTGTGCGGTGCAGGGGCCACTAGTAACGGTGTGCCAGTGTGTGGGTTGAAAGTGTGAGTAGTGCCAAGGGGCATGTGGAGAGCGTGATGTTGAGTGCAAACAGGGGTAAATCCGCAGGTGGACTAGGTGCTGGGAGTGGAGTGCATACGCTTGTGAGTGGGGCTAAGTGTGTTACTTATAAATCCTGTGATGCTCCATGTCCTGCTCTGTCTTTACACGGAGACCTACGTCAGTATCAACCTTCCATCTCTGCGGGTATGTCAGAAGACCCATCACTCAGTTCTTCCCAGAACCCAGCGGGGTTACAGGAGTCCTGTGACATGGCAGTGGCATCAACATCAGCAGAATAGCCCGGTGAGTCTAACCTACAACACACCACACGATAAGGGGAATACTACCAACTAGTAAGTCCAGTTAAGACAGTGAGGGTGCACAGGGGTTTAACCAGGTTAAAAACGAATGTATTGTATGGTTATGGAGATGAATGCTAGGCAGGACAGGCAGTTAGCAAAAGAGGGAGGGGATGGTGCAGAAAACGTCTTGGTTGTTAATTCAGGTGCGCCGGCGTGCATAGGCCTCAATCCTGGGGATGGGGCAGTGGGTAGCGGTCCACAGAGATACGTACCCATGTATTGTGCACATTTTACATGCGCACTTAAAAACCAAAGTCATTAATAAAATACAGGCTGGGAAATACGTTAATATTTTTTACTTGTCGACAGAAGCTTATTGACGAAAAGAAAAGGTGGAGGGTGGGACCAGGCCTAAAAATTTAAGTGCCCGGACACCTACAGTCATGGCCAAAAATATTGGCACCCCTGCATTTCTGTCAGATAATGCGCTACATCGCCCAGAACCATTACAAATGTTTAGGCATTTTCATGATTATTTCTTTTGTTTGAATTGGTATGACACAAAAAAGTGGAGAAAACCCCCCAAATATGACACATTCCATGCAAAACTCCAAAAATGGACTGGACAAAATTATTGACAACCTTAAATTTAATATTTGGCAGTACACCCCTTGGAAAAAGTAACTGAAATGAATCACTTACTGTAAGCATCAATGAGTTTTTTTACACCTCTCTACTGGAATTTTGGACCACTCTTCTTTCGCCAACTGCTCCAGATCTCTCAGATTGGAAGGGTTCCGTTTTCAAACTGCTGTTTTGAGATCTCTCCACAGGTGGGATTGAGATCTGGACTCATTGTTGGCCAGTTCAGTACTCTCCAGCGCTTTGTCTTAAACCATTTCTGTGTGCTTTTTAACATGTGCTTTGGGTCATTGTCCTGCTGTAAGACCAATAACCTCTGACGGAGACCCAATTTTCAGATACTGTGCCCTACATTGCACCACAGAATTATTTGGTAGTCTTCAGATTTCATAATGCCATGCACACAGTCAAGACATCCAGTGCCTAAAGCAGCAAACCAACCCCAAAACATCAGTGAACATCCACCATGTTTGACTGTAGGGACTGTATTTTTTTCTTTAAAAGCTTCATTTCTTTTTCTGAAAACAGTAGAATGATGGGCTTTACCAAAAATTTGTAATTTTGTTTTGTCTTTCCACAGCACATTCTCCCAAAAGGATTTTGGCTCCTCAGGTAAATTTTAAGGAACTGCAATCTGGCTTTTTTATGTTTCTATGTCAGCAGTGGGGTCCTCCTACCATAGCCTCTCTTTTCATTCAGATGGCGACATATAATGCGAGCTGACACATTTGTACCCTGTGCCTGAAGGTCAGCTTGAATTTGTTTAGAAGTTGATCAAGGTTCTTTATCCACCATTCAAAAATCCTTCGTTAGAATCTTTTATCAATTTTTCTCTTTCGTCCACACCCAGGGAGATTAGCTACAGTGCCATGGTCTGTAAACTTCTTGACAATGTTGTGCACAGTGGACACAGGAACATTAAGATCTCTGGAGATGGACTTGTAACCTTGATATTGTCAATGCTTTTCCACAATGTTTGTTCTCAAATCCTCAGACAATTCTTTGCTCCTCTTTCTTTTTTCCATGCTCAGTTTGGCACACAAACACACAACAGAAAGGTAAATTTTTCACGATTTTAACTAGTTGCTGGTGTAATTTCTATATTGTCAGCACCTATTAATTGATACAGGTGAGTTTAATTACAAGAGCATCACAAACTTGAAATGCAATTATTTGTGAGTTTTGCGTGGAATTTGTCTTTTTTTCTCCACTTTTTTGTGTCATACCAATACAAACAAAAGAAATAATCATGAAAATGCCTAAACATTTGTAATTGCAACAATTTAGCGTTAAATTATAAATGATTTATTTATATTTAATATTATAATTTATGTGATTTGATATCTCCATTATATTTAACCAATAATGTACACTATCTTACGCCTAGATTTAGAGTTCTGCGTTAGCTGTCCAAACCAGCGTTAGGGGGTCCTAACGCTGGTTTTTACCGCCCGCTGGTATTTAGAGTCAGTCATGAAAGGGTCTAACGCTCACTTTCCAGCTGCGACATTTTCCATACCGCAGATCCCCCTACGCCAATTGCGTATCCTATCTTTTCAATGGGATCTTTCTAACGCCGGTATTTAGAGTCTTGGCTGAAGTGAGCGTTAGAACTCTAACGACAAGACTCCAGCCGCAGAGAAAAGCCAGGAGTTAAGAGCTTTCTGGGCTAACGCCGGTTCATAAAGCTCTTAACTACTGTGCTCTAAAGTACACTAACACCCATAAACTACCTATGCACCCCTAAACCGAGCCCCCCCCCCACATCGCCGCCACTCTATTAAATTTTTTTAACCCCTAATCTGCCGACCGCACACCGCCGCCACCTACATTATCCCTATGTACCCCTAATCTGCTGCCCCTAACATCGCCGACCCCTACATAATATTTATTAACCCCTAATCTCCCCCCCCCAACGTCGCCGCTACCTACCTACAATTATTAACCCCTAATCTGCCGACCGGACCTCACCTATACTACTAATAAATTTATTAACCCCTAATCCGCCTCACTCCCGCCTCAAAAACCCTATAATAAATAGTATTAGAGTTAGGCAAGAGATGTTACCAGCGCTAAATTATACCTAATGTACTAAATGGACAGAGAGTAGTATAATATAACTACCTGTTCGTTCAAATGGTAGTGGAGCTCGAAATGATCAAAGTGTACCCTTGTCACTTATAGAAATGTTAGCAAAAAAGAGAATAAATCATATAAATAGTTCAGCGCAACAAATACCATGTGTAAATTGTGATTCTATTATGAGGCGTACCAGTAGTGATAAAGTCTTAGTATAAATATACTGTTCGTTGGTTAAAATGCATACAAAGTCTTTTCTATCTCCAATGTTAATGTGGAATAGAATCTACAGCATTCACTATAATAGATGTCTTCTTACCGGATTTACCCTCAATCATATGAGGTAATGAATGGTCTCAAAGGTAAACTCAGGTAATTCTGGAACGGTGGTGATGTGTCGTCTGTGACAGTTTTCAACAGGATAGTATGGATACTCTGTTCTTGTGCGTGCCGCTTGCTGAATGGAAACTTCCAATGGATATTTTCCTTATGTTGAGGAACTTGCTTGTGATCTCTCAGGAGTATGGTATTCCTCCGGTTCGATAGTTTATAGAGGAAAAAAGAACAAACAAGACATAGCGTAATACTGTATAAAAAGTGTTAATTTATTACAGTGGTTCAAACGCTACACACTTACATTAAAAAACCTCAATCCATGATGAGGTAAGCATTCACATATATAAAATAGTATAAGATGTAGATTGAACCAGGTCAATCTAAGGGTGCAGAGCTGGATACTGGATGACTTTATTGCCGGTGGATTATATCCGTTAATATACACACAGTCACTTATATTTGGTGATAGAAAATTGCAGCGCACTTGCAATGACCAAATATTACAACTGAAAAACTGAACCAGTATTGTGGAATAAAGGAGTCACTATTTTCCTTGCTGCACACTGTCAGGCGTTGTATTATCTCAAGCTAGTATGTTGCCTGTTGGAGTGCGGGAGGCTTGGAGTGTGGCAAGCTAAAAATGAGCCGGACCGCTGGATATAATAAAACTGCACTGCCGCTATTTAAAAGACCTTACGCGTTTCGAAGTGTGTCTGTATGGTACTTCTTCGTCAGAGGTAATGTGTCACAACCGGAGGAATACCATACTCCTGAGAGATCACAAGCAAGTTCCTCAACATAAGGAAAATATCCATTGGAAGTTTCCATTCAGCAAGCGGCACGCACAAGAACAGAGTATCCATACTATCCTGTTGAAAACTGTCACAGACGACACATCACCACCGTTCCAGAATTACCTGAGTTTACCTTTGAGACCATTCATTACTTCATATGATTGAGGGTAAATCCGGTAAGAAGACATCTATTATAGTGAATGCTGTAGATTCTATTCCACATTAACATTGGAGATAGAAAAGACTTTGTATGCATTTTAACCAACGAACAGTATATTTATACTAATACTTTATCACTACTGGTACGCCTCATAATAGAATCACAATTTACACATGGTATTTGTTGCGCTGAACTATTTATATGATTTATTCTCTTTTTTGCTAACAATAAATAGTATTAACCTCTAATCTGCCCTCCCTGACATCGCCGACACCTAACTTCAAGTATTAACCGATTGCAAGAATTTTAAACTAATTACACCTACTCTAAGCCCCCTAAAAATCCGACTGGCTGATCCAATCAGCCAATCAGATTGAGCTTGCATTCTATTGGCTGTTCCAATCAGCCAATAGAATGCGAGCTCAATCTGATTGGCTGATTGGATCAGCCAATCGGATTGAACTTGAATCTGATTGGCTGATTCAATCAGCCAATCAGATTTTTCCTACCTTAATTCTGATTGGCTGATAGAATCCTATCAGCCAATCGGAATTCGAGGGATGCCATCTTGGTTGACGTCCCTTAAAGGAACCTTCATTCGTCGTTAGTCCGTCGGTGAAGAAGGATGGCTCCGCATCGGCTGCTTGAAGATGGTCCCGCTCCACGCCGGATGGAAGAAGATAGAAGATGCCGTCTGGATGAAGATGTCTGCTGGTCCGGATGTCCTCTTCTGCCCAGATAGGATGAAGACTTTGGACCCTCTGGAGGAGCTCTTCTTGCCGGATAGGATGAATACTTCGGACCCTCTTCTGGACGGATCGTGGTGAAGACAAGGTAGGGAGATCTTCAGGGGCTTAGTGTTAGGTTTATTTAAGGGGGGATTGGGTTAGATTAGGGGTATGTGGGTGGTGGGTTGTAATGTTGGGGGGGTATTGTATGTTTTTTTTACAGGCAAAATAGCTGTTTACTTTGGGGCATGCCCCGCAAAAGGCCCTTTTAAGGGCTGGTAAGGTAAAAGAGCTTTAACATTTTTATTTTAGAATAGGGTAGGGCATTTATTTTAGGGGGCTTTGTTATTTTTTTAGGGGGGTTAGAGTAGGTGTAATTAGTTTAAAATTCTTGTAATCTTTTTTTATTTTTTGTAATTTAGTTTAGTTGATATAATTGTAGATAATTGTAGATAGTTTATTTAATTTATTTATTGATAGTGTAGTGTTAGGTTCAATTGTAACTTAGGTTAGGATTTATTTTACAGGTAATTTTGTAATTATTTTAACTAGGTAACTATTAAATAGTTCTTAACTATTTAATAGCTATTGTACCTGGTTAAAATAAATACAAAGTTGCCTGTAAAATAAATATTAATCCTAAAATAGCTACAATATAATTATTATTTATATTGTAGCTATATTAGGGTTTATTTTACAGGTAAGTATTTAGCTTTAACTAGGAATAATTTATTTAATAAGATTTATTTTATTTCGTTCGATTTAAATTATATTTAATTTAAGGGGTGTTAGGGTTAGGGTCAGACTTAGCTTTAGGGGTTAATACATTTATTAGAATAGCGGCGAGGTCCGGTCGGCAGATTAGGGGTTAATACTTGAAGTTAGGTGTCGGCGATGTTAGGGAGGGCAGATTAGGGGTTAATACTATTTATTATAGGGTTTTTGAGGCGGGAGTGAGGCGGATTAGGGGTTAATACATTTATTATAGTAGCGATGAGGTCCGGTCGGCTTATTAGGGGATAATAATTGTAGGTAGGTGGCGGTGACATTGGGGGCGGCAGATTAGGGGTTAATACATTTATTATAGTAGCGGTGAGGTCCGGTCGGCTTCTTAGGGGTTAATAATTGTAGGTAGGTGGCGGTGACATTGGGGGCGGCAGATTAGGGGTTAATAAATATAATATAGGGGTTGGCGGTGTTAGGGGCAGCAGATTAGGGGTACATAGGGATAACGTAGGTTGCGGCGGTGTACGAAGCGGCAGATTAGGAGTTAAAAATAATATGCAGGGGTCAGCGATAGTGGGGTCAGCAGATTAGGGGTTAATAAGTGTAAGGTTAGGGGTGTTTAGACTCGGGATACATGTTAGGGTGTTAGGTGCAGACTTAGGAAGTGTTTCCGCATAGGATACAATGGGGCTGCGTTAGGAGCTGAATGCTGCTTTTTTGCAGGTGTTAGGTTTTTTTTCAGCTCAAACTGCCCCATTGTTTCCCATGGGGGAATCGTGCATGAGCACGTTTTTGAAGTTGGCCGCGTCCGTAAGCACCGCTGGTATTTAGAGTTGAAGTGGCGGTAAATTATGCTATACGCTCCCTTTTTGGAGCCTAACGTAGCCCTTCAGAGAACTCTAAATACCAGCGGTATTTAAAAGGTGCGGGGGAAAAAATACACGCGTAGCTAACGCACCCCTTTGGCCGCAGAACTCTAAATCTAGGCGTTATTTTGTAAATGTATTAACTTTACAGATGTATCAAAGTATGACATGTTGTTTGGGGTTGTGAATGAGTATCATCATTGGACATTAATTATGAGAAATATTTAATTGTTGTTAAAAAATCTATTACAAATGTAAACATCCAAGACTTTGCATTTTTCAAATCATCCACTTGTTTCTTGAAATACAATTAAGAGGTTTTTCTATTACATTCAAAATAACAAACAGGCGCAAAAAGCAAATATCACTCTCATGTAAACTATTGTGCTCCACTCATAAAACTTGCCCAGTATTGTAAAAAATTCTAATTTTTGTTTTTTTCAAATCTACATAATGTAAATTTGAATTTCTTATTTTTTTTATGTTTTTAACTAGGTGGTTTACCCATTTTAAAAAAATGTGTATTATACCTTAATTCATTAGGGAAACAAATAAACCAAATAGAAAACAGACAAAATGGAATTTTACGGCTAGATTTAGAGTTTTGTCAGTAACGACCCGCGTATCTAACGCTGGCTTTTTTCCCCCGCACCTTTTAAATACCGCTGGTATTTAGAGTTCACAGAATGGCTGCGTTAGGCTCCAAAAAGGGAGCGTAGAGCATATTTACCGCCACTGAAACTCTAAATTCCAGCGGTGCTTACGGACGCGGCCAGCTTCAAAAACGTGCTCGTGCACGATTCCCCCATAGGAAACAATGGGGCTGTTTGAGCTGAAAAAAACCTAACACCTGCAAAAAAGCAGCGTTCAGCTCCTAACGCAGCCCCATTGTATCCTATGCGGAAACACTTCCTATGTCTGCACCTAACACTCTAACATGTACCCCGAGTCTAAACACCCCTAACCTTACACTTATTAACCCCTAATCTGCCGCCCCCGCTATCGCTGACCCCTGCATATTATTTTTAACCCCTAATCTGCGGCTCCATACACCGCCGCAACCTACATTATACCTATGTACCCCTAATCTGCTGCCCCTAACACCGCCGACACCTACATAATATTTATTAACCCCTAATCTGCCGCCCCCAACGTCGCCTCCACCTACCTACACTTATTAACCCCTAATCTGCTGACCGGACCTCACCGCTACTATAATAAATGTATTAACCCCTAATCCGCCTCACTCCCGCCTCAATAACCCTATAATAAATAGTATTAACCCCTAATCTGCTCTCCCTAACATCGCTGACACCTAACTTCAAGTATTAACCCCTAATCTGCCGACCGGAGCTCACCGCTACTCTAATACATTTTTTAACCCCTAAAGCTAAGTCTAACCCTAACCCTAATAACCCCCTAAGTAAATATAATTTTTATCTAACGAAATAAATTAACTCTTATTAAATAAATTATTCCTATTTAAATCTAAATACTTACCTGTAAAATAAACCCTAATATAGCTACAATATAAATTATAATTATATTGTAGCTATTTTAGTATTAATATTTATTTTACAGGCAACTTTGTATTTATTTTAACCAGGTACAATAGCTATTAAATAGTTAATAACTATTTAATAGCTACCTAGTTAAAATAATTACAAAATTACCTGTAAAATAAATCCTAACCTAAGTTACAATTAAACCTAACACTACACTATCAATAAATTAATTAAATAAAATACCTACAATTATCTACAATTAAACCTAACACTACACTATCAATAAATAAATTAAATACAATTCCTACAAATAAATACAATTAAATAAACTAACTAAAGTACAAAAAATAAAAAAGAACTAAGTACAAAAAATAAAAAAATATTTACAAACATTAGAAAAAAATTACAACAATTTTAAACTAATTACACCTACTCTAAGCCCCCTTATAAAATAACAAAGCCTGCCCTGAAAAGGGCCCTTTGCGGGGCATGCCTCAAAGAATTCAGCTCTTTTGCCTGTAAAAAAAAACATACAATACCCCCCCCAACATTACAACCCACCACCCATATACCCCTAATCTAACCCAAACCCCCCTTAAATAAACACTAAGCCCCTGAAGATCTTCCTACCTTGTCTTCACCATGCCAGGTATCACCGATCGTTCCAGGCTCCGAAATCTTCATCCAAGCCCAAGCGGGGGCTGGACATCCATCATCCGGCTGAAATCTTCTATCAAGCGGCGGCTGAAGAGGTCCAGAAGAGGCTCCAAAGTCTTCATCCTATCCGGGCAGAAGAGTAGATCCGGACCGGCAACCATCTTCTTCCAAGCGGCATCTTCTATCTTCATCCGATGACGACCGGCTCCATCTTGAAGACATCCGACACTGATCCATCCTCTTCTTCCGATGACTAGACGACGAATGAAGGTTACTTTAAGGGACGTCATCCAAGATGGCGTCCCTCAAATTCCGATTGGCTGATAGGATTCTATCAGCCAATCGGAATTAAGGTAGGAAAATTCTGATTGGCTGATGGAATCAGCCAATCAGATTCAAGTTCAATCCGATTGGCTGATCCGATCAGCCAATCAGATTGAGCTCGCATTCTATTGGCTGTTCCGATCAGCCAATAGAATGCGAGCTCAATCTGATTGGCTGATCGGATCAGCCAATCGGATTGAACTTGAATCTGATTGGCTGATTCCATCAGCCAATCAGAATTTTCCTACCTTAATTCCGATTGGCTGATAGAATCCTATCAGCCAATCGGAATTCGAGAGACGCCATCTTGGATGAAGTCCCTTAAAGGAACCTTCATTCGTCGTCTAGTCGTCGGAAGAAGAGGATGGATCCGCGCCGGATGTCTTCAAGATGGAGCCGGTCGTCATCGGATGAAGATAGAAGATGCCGCTTGGAAGAAGATGGTTGCCGGTCCGGATCTACTCTTCTGCCCGGATAGGATGAAGACTTTGGAGCCTCTTCTGGACCTCTTCAGCCGCCGCTTGATAGAAGATTTCAGCCGGATGATGGATGTCCAGCCCCCGCTTGGGCTTGGATGAAGATTTCGGAGCCTGGAATGATCGGTGATACCTGGCATGGTGAAGACAAGGTAGGAAGATCTTCAGGGGCTTAGTGTTAGGTTTATTTAAGGGGGGTTTGGGTTAGATTAGGGGTATGTGGGTGGTGGGTTGTAATGTTGGGGGGTATTGTATGTTTTTTTTTTACAGGCAAAAGAGCTGAATTCTTTGGGGCATGCCCCGCAAAGAGCCCTTTTCAGGGCTGGTAAGGTAAAAGAGCTTTGAACTTTTTTAATTTAGAATAGGGTAGGGCATTTTTTTATTTTGGGGGTCTTTGTTATTTTATTAGGGGGCTTAGAGTAGGTGTAATTAGTTTAAAATTGTTGTAATATTTTTCTAATGTTCGTAAATATTTTTTTATTTTTTGTAACTTAGTTCTTTTTTATTTTTTGTACTTTAGTTAGTTTATTTCATTGTATTTATTTGTAGGTATTGTATTTAATTAATTTATTGATAGTGTAGTGTTAGGTTTAATTGTAACTTAGGTTAGGATTTATTTTACAGGTAATTTTGTAATTATTTTAACTAGGTAACTATTAAATAGTTATTAACTATTTAATAGCTATTGTACCTGGTTAAAATAATTACAAAGTTGCCTGTAAAATAAATATTAATCCTAAAATAGCTACAATATAATTATTATTTATATTGTAGCTATATTAGGGTTTATTTTACAGGTAAGTATTTAG
The DNA here is from genome assembly GCF_027579735.1 of Bombina bombina. Taxonomy (NCBI): domain Eukaryota; kingdom Metazoa; phylum Chordata; class Amphibia; order Anura; family Bombinatoridae; genus Bombina; species Bombina bombina. The sequence continues at coordinate 712,069,824 of NC_069503.1, read as the reverse complement.
ATTTAAATAGGAATAATTTATTTAATAAGAGTTAATTTATTTCGTTAGATAAAAATTATATTTAACTTAGGGGGGTGTTAGGGTTAGGGTTAGAATTAGTTTTAGGGGTTAAAAAATTTATTAGAGTAGCGGTGAGCTCCGGTCGGCAGATTAGGGGTTAATACTTGAAGTTAGGTGTCGGCGATGTTAGGGAGAGCAGATTAGGGGTTAATACTATTTATTATAGGGTTATTGAGGCGGGAGTGAGGCGGATTAGGGGTTAATACATTTATTATAGTAGCAGTGAGATCCGGTCGGCAGATTAGGGGTTAATAATTGTAGGTAGGTGGAGGCGACGTTGGGGGCGGCAGATTAGGGGTTAATAAATATAATATAGGGGTCGGCGGTGTTAGGGGCAGCAGATATGGGGTACATAGGGATAACGTAGGTGGCGGCGGTATACGGAGCGGCAGATTAGGGGTTAAAAATTTTAATAGAGTGGCGGCGATGTGGGGGGACCTCGGTTTAGGGGTACATAGGTAGTTTATGGGTGTTAGTGTACTTTAGAGCACAATAGTTAAGAGCTTTATAAACCGGCGTTAGCCCAGAAAGCTCTTAACTCCTGACTTTTTTCTGCGGCTGGAGTTTTGTCGTTAGATTTCTAACGCTCACTTCAGCCACGACTCTAAATACCAGCGCTAGAAAGATCCCATTGAAAAGATAGGATACGCAAATGGCGTAGGGGGATCTGCGGTATGGAAAAGTCGCGGCTGGAAAGTGAGCGTTAGACCCTTTCCTGACTGACTCCAAATACCAGCGGTAGCCTAAAACCAGCGTTAGGAGCCTCTAACGCTGGTTTTGACGGCTACCGCCCAACTCTAAATCTAGCCGTTAGACTTTTTTTTTAAATTAGTTTAAAGAATTGTAATACATTTTAAATATATGCCATTATTGAATGGCTTTCAATTTGGTATGAAATTCATCATTGTTTACAACTATTTTTTCGATATAATAAACAAATGAAAACTGGTCACATATTGCATTTATAGTGACTGATTTTTGGAAGCATATTGGGGACTATCAAATGATGAAACCACATATTTTTCTTTTTTGGCCAGTAGGTGAAAGTGACCTCTTTAATATATGTTCCATTAATAATGTATTTAAATGAAAAGTTAAATTTTTATAACGTATGAGACATAATTTTAAAAGTATTATGCAATGTAGACTTCAAGACACACTCAAAATAGACATAAAGCAATTCAGATTCCGGACTTGTTTTGGAGTTCAATGACAATTAGTCTTTAAGTCACGTCTCATTTTATATGAGCCCAAAATAAATGGCATGTGCCGTTTTTTAATCTTTAACTATGTTTAATTAATAAATCCCCACCCAATTTGGTTTACTTGCATCTATCTCTCTAATCTTGGGATCATTTTTACTCTTCTTACCTGGGTGTCACTTATCTCCTAGTCTGCAAACAACTAATTTAGTGAAAGAAACAAAAAATCCAGGAAAAACCACCTCTCGTAGGAAATAGTAAAAAACACAGCTTTATTGTAGAAAAATTAAAAAGCACATAGGTACCATCTCATGTTAGGGAAAGAGAGTAGAATCGGTCTTATGCGTTTCGGCAATGCATAGCCGTAATCATAGACCATGGTACCCGTGTGCTTTTTAATTTTTTCTACAATAAACCTGTGCTTTTTACTATTTCCTACAAGAGGTGGTTTTCCCTGGATTTTTTTTTTTCTTATGTTATTGAAGAGGGAGAGGAGCCCTCCTATCCTTTATCCACCTTGCAGCCTTTGGCAAATGAACTGTTCTGGAACCATTGAGGTAGGTTACGGAGGTAAACGGAGCTAGTGGATGCATCACTGGTAGCTGGCCAATCCCTGGCTGATGATGTCATAATTAAGAGGTTTTTCTATTACATTCAAAATAACAAACAGGCACTAAAAGTAAATATCACTCTCATGTAAACTATTGTGCTCCACTCATAAAACTTGCCCAGTATTGTAAAAAATTCTAATATATATTTTTTTTTAAATCTACATAATGTAAATTTGAATTTCTTATTTTTTTAACTAGGTGGTTTACCCATTTTAAAAAAATGTGTATTATACCTTAATTCATTAGGGAAACAAATAAACCAAATAGAAAACAGACAAAATGGAACTCAGTAAATTTACTGGGAAAAGGATACTAAAATAATTTTTAGAATTATAGACTTTTTTTTTAAAATTAGTTTAAAGAATTGTAATACATTTTAAATATATGCCATTATTGAATGGCTTTCAATTTGGTATGAAATTCATCATTGTTTACAACTAATTTTTCAATATAATAAACAAATGAAAACTGGTCACATATTGCATTTATAGTGACTGATTTTTGGAAGCATATTTGGGACTATCAAATGATGAAACCACATATTTTTCTTTTTTGGCCAGTAGGTGAAAGTGACCTCTTTAATATATGTTCCATTAATAATGTATTTAAATGAAAAGTTAAATTTTTATAATGTATGAGACATAATTTTAAAAGTATTATGCAATGTAGACTTCAAGACAAACTCAAAATAGACATAAAGCAATTCAGATTCCGGACTTGTTTTGGAGTTCAATGACAATTAGTCTTTAAGTCACGTCTCATTTTATATGAGCCCAAAATAAATGGCATGTGCCATTTTTTAATCTTTAACTATGTTTAATTAATAAATCCCCACCCAATTTGGTTTACTTGCATCTATCCCTCTAATCTTGGGATCATTTTTACTCTTCTTACCTAGGTGTCACTTATCTCCTAGTCTGCAAACAACTAATTTAGTAAAAGAAACAAAAAATCCAGGAAAAACCACCTCTCGTAGGAAATAGTAAAAAACACAGCTTTATTGTAGAAAAATTAAAAAGCATATAGGTACCATCTCATGTTAGGGAAAGAGAGTAGAATCAGTCTTATGCGTTTCTGCAATGCATAGCCGTAATCATAGACCATGGTACCCGTGTGCTTTTTAATTTTTTCTACAATAAACCTGTGTTTTTTACTATTTCCTACGAGAGGTGGTTTTTCCTAGATTTTTTGTTTCTTATGTTATTGAAGAAGGAGAGGAGCCCTCCTATCCTTTATCCACCTTGCAGCCTTTGGCGACTGAACTGTTCTGGAACCATTGAGGTTACGGAGGTAAATGGAGCTAGTGGATGCATCACTGGTAGCTGGCCAATCCCTGGCTGATGACGTCATCCGGAAGCGACGATCGTACATGCTGTACAGCCTCCCAAGAAGGTATGACATACTCTGTGAAGGAGCGCTTGGATCGCAAATAAACCTGACGAACCGGAACGCAAGGGGTAGGGTTGGCTACTTGCTACGGTCCCCCGCCGGTCAGAGGTTTTGAAAGCTTCCATGGAGTGGTTGTTGGGCACAATAAGAACTGTTTGCCTACAATCTTTATTTACCTCAATCCAGTGACTTCAGTGTATATGTAAATACCCGGCACTAGCACTTTCTATTTGGAGAAGTTTGCTTTCTTGTTTATAACTAATTTAGTAAACTTAGCTGTGTGCAGAATCCTATAAATTTAGATCAGCTAAGGGGGAGCATTTGTTGGAGTTGAGCATTTGCAGTGAATTCCACTCTCTAAGCTCCCATCTGTCTAAGCAACCATCTTTAAGTGACAGCACTAAGAATTAGGCAAGATTTAAAGAAGATTTGAAGCAAGCAAATATATTTTCCTTTCAAACAGAGTTTTATGCAATTATGTTTTGTTATGTTTTCAGGACTGCTTTACCTTTTAACAGTTAACAGTATTATGTCTATTTTACAGCGCCCCTTTCTTACCTTTTCTTTTCTTTCTTTTAAATTCCCCCTGAAGACATTGTTGTTCAGAGAAGACTACCACCAAACTCAGTAATAAATGAGCTCCACTTTAACATCATTCTCACTCTTGCAGTCCTCACCTCCTGTTTCTCAACCTCCTACTCTTCTAGATTGTAAGTTCCAACGATAATAGGGCCCTCAATTCCTCCTGTATGTATTTGTAAATTTTTGTTTTGTCTCTTACAAATTTAAATGAATTGTACCCATGGACAAACCATTTCATTGCTTGTAAATGCAACATTACATTATTTAATGTAGTCATCATTATCCTATTATATAAAAGGCCAAGTGTGTTTGCCCGAAGCTGTCATGCACAGTAGAGACAGCACGAGGACAAACACACCTGGCCTTTGAGATCCCTACCTGATCTGCGGAGACTGAGTAGCGGAGCTGCACGAACCGTGAAAGGAAGATCCTATAATAGGGAGATTATATTGGATATAAATGGAGGAATCTGAATAATAACATTTAGAAAAAGAATTAGGAACTTAAAGGGATAGGAAACACCAAAAATGTTATTGTTTAAAAAGATAGTTAATCCCTTTATTTACCATTCCCCAGTTGTGCATTACCAACACTGTTATAGAAATATACTTTTTACCTCTGTAATTACCTTGTATCTAAGCTTCTCCTGACTGCCTCCTTATCTCAGATCTTTTGAGAGACTTACATTAGTAAACAACAAAAATGTTATTGTTTAAAAAGATAGATAATCCCTTTATTTACCATTCCCCAGTTTTGCATAACCAACACTTATAGAAATTTACTTTTTACCTCTGTAATTACCTTGTATCTAAGCTTCTGTTGACTGCCTCCTTATCTCAGATCTTTTGACAGAATTGCATTTCAGGCAATTTAGTGCTGACTCTTAAATAACTCCACGTGCATGAGCACAATGTTATCTATATGAAACACATTAAATAGAGCCTTCTAGCTCTGAAAAACTATCAAATATATTCAGATAAGAGGCGGCCTTAAAGGGCTTAGAAATAAGCATATGAGCCTACCTAGGGTTAGCTATTAACTAAGAATAAAAAGAGAACAAAGCAAATTTGATTATAAAAATAAATTAGAAAGTTGTTTAAAATGACAGGAATCAGGAAAGTTTAATTTGGACTTTACTATCCCTTTAATGAGGAACTAAACCACTGTCTTTTCCTGGTTCGTTTTACACTGTTTTAAACTTGTCCTGGTATGTCATCCCTTTAAACCACCGTCTATTCCTGGATCTTTTTACACTGTATTAAACCTGTCCTGGTATCTCATCCCTTTAAACCACCGTCTATTGCTGGATCTTTTTACACTGTTTTAAACTTGTCCTGGTATGTCATCCCTTTAAACCACTGTCTATTCCTATCTGTTCATATCCTGTTCCCAGCATGTGCATCTCTTTATTCTTTAAAGGGACATTATACACTCAATTTTTCTTTTCATTAATGTTTTGTAGATGATCCATTTAGATATCCCATATAGTTTTGCTTATTTTTAAAAAATATTGCTCTGATTGTCCCACTCCTAACCAAGCCGCAAAGTTTGAGGAGAATACAGAGGTATACCTAGTCCAGCTTGCTCCTGTTTGTGTCAAGAGTGTTTTCATATGCAGAGGAAGGGGGAGGAGGGAGAGTGTGTTTTTCCCACTTGAAGTGGGTGTTCTAGTTACCTTTTTAACAGAGCTAAATTGGGAGCTTCTAAGTAAGTTTTTAAACAGTTTTATACTGGATTTTTAGATCAGTATCTGTGCATATTCTTATTTATAGTAGTGTCTATTACATGAAGTTATAGGAAAATTAGTGTATACTGTCCATTTAACTTTGCTTAATTAATCCCCACCCAATTTGTTTTAGTTGAATCTTGTTCTAGTTCTTATTTTTCTCACCTGGGTGTCACTTATCTCCCTGTTTCCACTCAATTAATTTAGTAAACTCAGCTGTCTGTAGAAGCCTTATAAAGCTAAGACCAGCCAAGGGGAGCATTTGCAAGGAATTCCATTTCTCTAAGCTCCCATCTGTCTAAGTGACCATCTTTAAGTGACAGCACTAAGAATTAGACAAGAATTACACATCGGACAGAATGCTACTTACTTACTTACTACTACTAAGTCTAACATCTGCTGAAACTAACCCTGCTATTTCTCGTTTACTTTCAGGTATGTAATCCCTTTAAACCATTGTCTTTTCCTAAAAACTGGACAGAATGCTACTTACTTACTACTACTAAGTCTAACATGTGCGGAAACTCACCCTGCCATTTCTCATTTACTGTCAGGTATGTAATCCCTTTAAACCACTGTCTTTTCCTATCTGCTCAAATCCTGTTCCGAGCAAATGCATCTCTTTATTCTTTAACTTTGCTTAATTAATTAATAAATCCCCACCCAATTTGTTTTAGTTGAATCTATGCCTCTGATCTTGTTCTAGTTCCTGTTTTTCTCACCTGGGTGTCACTTATCTCCCTGTCTCCAATCAATTAATTTAGTAAACTCAGCTGTCTGTAGAAGCCTTATAAAGCTAAGACCGGCTAAGGGAAGCATTTGCAAGGTATTCCATCTCTCTAAGCTCCCATCTGTCTAAGTGACCATCTTTAAGTGACAGCACTAAGAATTAGACAAGAATTACACATCGGACAGAATGCTACTTACTTACTACTACTAAGTCTAACATCTGCTGAAACTAACCCTGCTATTTCTCGTTTACTTTCAGGTATGTAATCCCTTTAAACCATTGTCTTTTCCTATCTGCTCAAATCCTGTTCCCAGCAAATGCATCTCTTTATTCTTTAACTTTGCTTAATTAATAAATCCCCACCCAATTTGTTTGGAATCTATCCCTCTGATCGTGTGTCACTTATCTCCCTGTCTCCAATCAATTAATTTAGTAAACTCAGCTGTCTGTAGAAGACTTATAAATCTAAGACCAGCTAAAGGGAGCGTTTGCGGGGGGAAAGCATTTGCAAAAAAATCCATCTCTCTAAGCTCCCATCTGTCTAAGTGACCATCTTTAAGTGACAGCACTAAGAATTAGACAAGAATTGAACAAGATCTGAGGAAGATTTGAGGCAAGCAAACATTTTTCGTTCAAAAAACGATTTTGCAATTAATGTTTTGGTATGTTTTCAGGACTGCTTTTCCGTATAACAGTCTCATGCCTATTCCACAGGCAGGTTCATATGCTCATATTAGCCTCAGGTGACATCTCTCCAAATCCTGGACCTTTCCTCATTCACACCATTTCCCAATCACGCACTCCTTATAGAAAATGTAACAAAAGCAACACACCTAACCATTTCTATCTCATGCATCCCATGCGCACACACTCCTTTCACTTGTTGTCAGGGTTTTTTCCCTGTTTTGTTTGCCATGTGCTGCTGGCAGCCATTTTACTCACCTCTCTTGCTTACTATGGTGCATTGTGGGTGATGCTGCTCATTTCCTGCACTTCCTTTAATGGCCAGAATGGTGTGCATCATCCATGTGAGACAGGATGCAGTCTCATAATTGTGATGTCATCACTTATTATTTAAAAGGCCTCTGTTCAGTATGTTTTGCCTTTGCGTTGTCTCAGACCTGTTTGTGAGTTCCAGTTCCTGTGTATTACCTGGCTGCCTGATGTCCTTCCTGGTTCCTGATCCCTGGCTTGTTCCTGACTCTGCTGTTTTCCATGTTCCTGATTCTGGCTCATCTGACTATTCGCTTTGGCTCCTGACTCAGCTCGTCTGACTACCAGCTCTGTTTTTGACTCCTGGCTTGTTATTTGACTTGTAGATTTTTAATATTTTTTGCTATTAATAAAGGTGTGATTATTTTTGCACTTCTCGTCTCAGTCTGATTCCTGGCCCCCTGAGATTACGCAAAGGCCATGAATCCTGATGGTGCTAATAATCCACCTTTACCTGCCATCATTTCCGGGATGGATGAACAGGATCACCGTTTGGATCAATTAGCACTAGCCCTGCAAACCCTGCTGACTCACACTGCACATTTGGACCAAAGTGTCCCGCAAGTTATGGCTGCTCCTGTTTCCGCTGCTGCACCTATGCCTACCAGGAGCATGTCCGGTTCTGCACCTCTACCTCAGCGATATGGAGGCGATCCTATTCAGTGCAGAGGGTTTTTGAACCAGGTGGGCATTTACTTTGAGATGTTACCTCAGGCGTTTCCCTCTGACAGAGCTAAGGTGAGATTTCTCATCTCGTTACTCTCTGACACAGCTCTTGAATGGGCTAATTCCTTGTGGGAGACTAAAAAACCTGTGATTTCAAATTACCCTGAATTTGTGGCCTCCTTTCGAAGGGTATTTGATGTTCCAGCTCGCTCCTCCTCTGCTGCTAAATGACTCATGTCCATTCAGCAAGGTACAAGATCTGTTGCTCAGTATGCTATTGAGTTCCGTACGCTTGCTGCAGAGATAGGTTGGAACAATGAAGCCCTTCTTGCCGCCTTCTTTCATGGGCTCTCTGATGTGATTAAAGATGAAGTTGCTGCCAGAGATTTACCAGAGGATCTCAAGGCATTGGTGTCTTTTTGATCCTAATTGACATCAGACTCAGAGAGAGGCCCACTTTCAAGGAGCGCTTGCGGAATCCTCCTGTTACATTGTCTCCTATGTGTTCGTTCCCACCCATGCCTCCCTTTCCTCCCATGCCTCCTGGTCCCGAGTCACCAGGTACTACTGAGCCAATGCAGTTGGGATTCACACGTCTCTCCATGGTGGAGAGGGCCTTTAGGAGGAGGGAGGGGCTCTGCCTCTATTGTGGGTTACAGGGCCACCTTTTGAAGTCTTGTCCTACATGGCCGGTAAACGCTCACACCTAAGGTCCTGTCGGGGCAGACCTTGGGTGGTTTACCCTCATCCCCGGAACCGCTTAAAGGACCAGTCAACACAGTAGATTTGCATAATCAACAAATGCAAGATAACAAGACAATGCAATAGCACTTAGTCTGAACTTCAAATGAGTAGTAGATTTTATTTCTGACAATTTTAAAAGTTATGTCTTTTTCCACTCCCCCTGTACCATGTGACAGCCATCAGCCAATCACAAATGCATACACGTACCATGTGACAGCCATCAGTCATTCACAAATGCATACACACTTATTCTTGCACATGCTCAGTAGGAGCTGGTGACTCAAAAAGTTTAAATATAAAAAGACTGTGCACATTTAGTTAATGGAAGTAAATTGGAAAGTTGTTTAAAATGGCATGCTCTATCTGAATAATGAAAGTTTAATTTTGATTGAGTGTCTGCAGTTCTGCAGTGGCCTCGCCCAGTTGGTCTTCGGTCTATTCAACGTTTTTTGGGGTTCGCCAATTGCTATAGAAAAACTTTTCTTCCTTGGTCAAACCTATCACAGACATGACCCGTAAAGAGAATGATCCACTCCATTGGTCACCTACTGCCATTAAGGCCTTTGATAGTCTTAAGACTGCCTTTGCTGCCGCTCTAGTTCTGGCTCATCCTAACCCTGTCCTGCCTTTCGTTCTTGAGGTCGATGCATCTGAGAATGGAGTAGGTTCCCTCTTGTCTCAACATCCTGCGCCTGACGGTTCCTTGCATCCGTGTGGTTTCTTCTCTAAGAAATTGTCTCCAGCGGAGTGCAATTATGAAATTGGCGACAGGGATTACTGGCCATAATTTTGGCACTCAAGGAATGGAGGCATCTTCTCGAGGGTACTAGCGTGCCAGTACACATTCTTACTGACCACAAGAATTTAACTTATCTATCTGAAGCAAAACGTTTGTTGCCCCAACAGGCCAGATGGGCGCTATTTTTGTCTCGGTTTAATTATGTGGTCTCCTACCTGCCTGGTAGTAAGAATGTTAGGGCTGATGCCATCTCTCGACAATTTTCGCCTCTGTCCAAGGAGGAGTCTGTACCTACTCCTGTTATACCTCCTGACCATATTTTGGCTACCATACGTACTAATTTGACTTCTCCCTTGGGGGAGGAGATCCTGGCTGCACAAACCAATGCACCTCCTGAGAAACCTAGTGGTAAGTGTTTTGTTCCTGAGAATCTTCAAACTTAACTTTTGCACACTTACCACTATCTTAAAGCCGCAGGTCACCCAGGCAAGAACCAAATGATTTGGTCTGTCACTCGACAATTCTGGTGGCCAGGTCTTCGTTCTGATGTTGCTGCGTATGTTGCCTCCTGCTCAGTTTGTGCACAGAATAAGACTCCTTGACGTCTTCCTGTGGGTCTTCTTCAACCTATTGCTAATGGTGAGCGTCCTTGGACACATCTTTCCATGGACTTCATTGTCGAGCTCCCTGTTTCCAATGTCAATACTATTATCCTTATGGTGGTTGACTAAAATGTCACATTGCATTCCCTTGATGAAGCTGCCTACCGCTCAGGAGCTTGCTTCAATTTTTGCCCGGGAGGTCTTCCGTTTACATGGGTTACCCAAGGACATAGTGTCAGACCGGGGTAGCCAGTTGGTCTCCAGATTTTGGCGTTCCTTTTGTGCTCAAATGGGGATCCAGCTTTCCTTCTCCTCGGCATACCACCCTCAATCCAATGGGGCTGCAGAAAGGTCTAATCAAGCTCTGGAACAGTTCCTCCGTTGCTATGTCTCAGATCACCACAATAATTGGTCTGAACTGTTACCTTGGGCAGAGTTTGCTCATAATAGTGCTATTAATGCTTCTTCCAAGCTATCCCCGTTCATGGCGAATTATGGGTTTCAACCATCCTTGTTGCCCGATTCCTTCATGTCTCAGGGTATTCTGACTTTGGAGGAGCATCTCCGGCAACTCCGTTCCACGTGGGTGCAGATTCAGGATTGCCTTCATCGTTCTATGCAGCGCTAAAAGTTCCAGGCTGATCGTAGGCATCTGCCCGCACCTTCCTACCAGGTTGGTGAGACAGTTTGGCTGTCCTCCCACAACTTGAACCTTCGTGTGCCTTCCAATAAATTGGCTCTCCATTATGTTGGTCCTTTTTGAATACTCTGACGGGTTAATCCTGTGGCCTACGCTCTTGCCCTTCCTCCTGCTATGCGCATCTCCAATGTTTTTCATGTCTCCCTCTTGAAACCATTGGTTTGTAATCGGTTTACCACTGTGTTGCCTCGACCCCGTCCTATCTTTGTTGACAACCATGAGGAGTATGAGGTCAGCAGCATTATTGACTCTCGTATGTCCAGGGGCCGTGTACAGTATTTGGTTCACTGGAGGGGAAGATCGTTCTTGGGTTCCCTCCTCTGATGTTCATGCTCCCGCCCTCCTCCATGCCTTCCATGCCCGTTTCCCCAATAAGCCTTTTGTCCTCCCGAGGGGGAGGGGTCATTGAGGGGATGGTATTGTCAGGGTTTTTTCCCTGTTTTGTTTGCCATGTGCTGCTTTTATTCACCTTTCTTGCTGACTATGGTGCATTGTGGGGGATGCTGCTCATTTCCTGCACTTCCTTTTATGGCCAGACTGGTGTGCATCATCTGTGTGAGACAGGATGCAGTCTCAGAATTGTGATGTCATCACTTATTATTTAAAGGGCCTCTGTTCAGTATGCTTTGCCTTTGCGTTGTCTCCGATCTGTTTGTGAGAGTTCCTGTGTATTACCTGGCTGCCTGACATCCTTCCTGGTTCCTGATCCCTGGCTTGTTCCTGACTCTGCTGTTTTCCTTGTTCCTGATTCTGGCTCGTCTGACTATTCGCTTTGGCTCCTGGCTCGGCTCGTCTGACTACCAGCTCTGGTTTTGACTCCTGGCTTGTTATTTGACTTGTGGACTTTTTATTATTTTTTGCTATTAATAAAGGTGTGATTATTTCTGCACTTCTCGTCTCAGTCTGATTCCTGGCACCCTGACACTTGTGCACTATGGAACTCTCGTTCTGTCTGCAACAAACTCACAACCATTCATGACCTGTTTATTTCAAATGCTTTCACTCTTTTAGCAATTACCGAAACCTGGCAATCTTCTTCTGACACGATTTACATTGCTGCTCTCACACATGTAGTCTCCACTTTAGCCATGCCCCGAGGCCAGATGAGAAACATGGCGGCAGTGTTGGGATCCTGCTTTCCTACTCCTGCACCTATCAGTGTCTACCTCCAATCCCTTCTCTCTCCTTTTCCTCCTTTGAAGTGCATTATATTCGCTTGTTCTCCCCCCTCTCCCTCAGAGTGGCAGTCATGTATTGCCCTCCTGGACCAACCTCCCAATTCCTTGACAACTTTGCCACCTGGCTTCCTCACTATCTCTCTACAAATATACCATCGTTAATTCTTGGGGACTTCAACATTCTCACTCTAAACTTCTTTCACTCACATCCTCCTTCGGTTTCTCACAATCCTACTCCCTACTCACCGTAACAGACACTCTATTGACTTGGTATTTTCCTACCTCTGCTCTATATCTGACCTCACCTGTAGCCCTTTTTTCTGATTTCAGACCATGCCCTGATCTTGCTACAGCCCACTATAACAAAACTCTCTCCTCTGCACTAGACACACTTGCGCCTCCCCAACCTCGCAAAAACCTCACACTGTCAGCTACAGCCCTGGCACTCTCAGCAAACACGCTATTTGCAAGAATGCTCCTGTACTGCTGAGCGTGTCTGGAAGAAAACTCACTCTGAACCTGATTTCATCAACTATAAGTTTATTCTTCATTCATACACATCTGCCCTTCACTTAGCCAAGCAAACCTACTTCTTTTCTCTCATATATACTCTTACCTCGAACCCTAAACAACTCTTCTCCACCGTTAACTCTCTCCTCTACCCCCCTGCTCCACCCCCTCCATCTGTCTTTAGTGCTCAAGACCTGGCAGACTACTTTTTAAACAAAACTCGCAGTATCCGAAGCAAAATCCCAACATTAACCTGTAATCTTCCAACTCCAAGCCCAGTTACTCCCTCTGCCACCCTCTGCATCTTCTATCCAGCCACTGAGAATGAGGTTTGTTCTTTACTATCTTCCTTACACCTCACTACCTGCCCGCTTGAACCTATCCCTTCCCATCTCATATCCTCCCTGTCTTCCACATTATTTTCAGCGTTAAAACAGCACCGCAGCCATTACAAGTCTTGTCGGTATAGGTGTGCCACAAGCCTTTTAGCCTGTAATGCAACGTCAGTACCGCACTCTTAAAAATTATGTTTTTTAATGGGATTACCATATCGCTGGTATTACGAGTTTTGCGGTGAGGCTAAAAAAAACCTGCGTTACACCCTAAAATGACAAGATCCGTAATGCCAGCTAAAGTCAGTAGTTATGAGTGTTATGCTACAAATCTGTAACATAAAACTCACAACTAAACTGCTACAAAGTACACTAACACCCATAAACTACCTATTAACCCCTAAACTGAGCCCCTCCCACATCGCAAACACTATATTAACCCCTTAACGGTGCATGTTTTACAGGGTACGTCGCACAGAACCTGGTCTTAAAAGACCAGCGACGTACCCTGTACGTTATTAGGGGTTTAAAGCGGCTGGAAGCGATCCTGCTCGCTTCCAGCCGCTTTCCAGTTATTGCAGTGATGCCTCGACATCGAGGCATCCTGCAATAACACCCCTTGGCCATCTGATGCAGAGAGAGCCACTCTGTGGCCCTCTCTGCACCGGACTTTGGTGGCCGGTATCGTTGGTGGGTGGGAGCTGCAGTGGGAGGCGGGTGGGTGGCCATCGAAGTTGGCTATGAAGTGGAGGGGGTCAGGATCAGGGGCGTGACCGCCGGGGGCACGCATGGAGGTGCACGCACGTGCACAGGAGGGCGGGGGGAACGGCTACACTACAGAAATGTAAAAATAAAAAGTTAGATAGAGTAGGTACAAAAATAAAAAAAAAATTTGTTTTAAGATTTTTATTGAGCATCAAACAAAAATATACAGCAAGTATTTTCATTGACATAAAAAGTAATAACATACATATTTACTTAGCGAGAACCTCTTTTTTTTTTTTTTAAGAAGGCCTGTAGTTACAATACAGTACAGGGAGGTAATACTCCCGACATAAAGGAAAAGGGCATTCCATGTTCAGGTCCATGTTACAAAAATATTGCTCATTTTTATATTAAGGTTTATTACAACAGAAAAGTCCCAACAGGGGACCTAAGACATTGCCAGAAAACAGTCGGCAAATATCCAAAGTAATGTGTAGAATGTAGTATATGAAAGGTATGTAGATAAAGCAGACTCTGTAAAGGATTTAGTAGAAGAGACAGAAAAAGAAAAGAAAGAAGAGGATAGGGAAGATTGAGAGAGCGAAAGAGGATAGAAGAGGGAGGGGAGAGGAAAAAAAAAAAGGGGGGGGGTGGATATGGGAAGAAGGGGGCTAGGGTGGGAAAGATCTGGAGATGGTTAATAAAGAATCCACCCCTCTAAGGGCGGTTCTGACCATCAGTAGATGGGTTCCACAGTTCCAACATGGCATCATGAACATCTAGGTTCCCGTTTTTCAAGTAATGGTATCTCTCAAGTCCTAATAAGGAGGAGACCTGTGCCCTCCATTCTGACATAGAAGGGACCGTCTTGGATTTCCATTTCTTTGGAATGAGGGATTTGACACTATTTAACATAAGGTATAATAGGGACCTTTTAGGTTTACTTTTTACTTTGGGAAGGTCCAGGAAGACCAGTATACCTGGGTCACTCGGGACCTGTAGATCAAGTTTTTCATTTATTTCTGCTAACACATCCGACCATAGAGAGCCCAGCGACTCGCAGGACCACCAGACATGTAGTATGTCTGCTTCTTCACCACATCCCTCCAACACCTCCCGCCACCCTTCCCGTAGATCCGGCTAATTCTGGCGGCGTCATATACCATCTGGCCATAAGCTTGTAGTTCATCTCTATGATGCCTGAGGAGACAGAAGCCTCCTTCAGCTGTTTAAAGGCCCTTTCCCATTCTTGAGGGTCAATCTGTCTGTCAAGATCTGCTGTCCATCTATGTGTAAAAGATGGGTGCATAGTACCAGCATTGGTTTTAAGGATAGAATATATCTTTGAGATGATATGTCTAGGTTGTATTTGTTGTGTGCATAGATGTTCGAAAGCCGTTAGAGGTCTGAAAAAGTCATCTCTGTTTTTGTGAGATTGTATGCAATGGACCAGGCTTGTGTAGTCAAGCCAGGATGAGAAGCGTATTCCACACCTCTCTTCTATTTCTTCTTTTGGTAGTGGCTTTGTGCCCGCTAGCAAGTCACCCACCGTCAGTGGTTTAATGTGAGGGGAAAGATTATGTATATGAGAAAAAGTGCCGGCGGGCAACCCCAAGGTGGGTCCATAGGGAGTCATGGGTGCATATTGAGAAGACACATGGGAAGAGGTCCTCAGAATCCCGTCCCATACTGCAAATAATTCTGTCCATAGAGGGTAAGAGAACACCATTGTAGGTCTAAACTTTTGTGGGGACCAAGCCAGTGTGCCCAAATTGTCTATGCCGAGTATCTCTCTATCTAGTTGAACCCATTTCTTATCTAGGGAGTTGTGGCACCATTCAATCAAATGTTGAAGAATTGTGGCCCTTCTGTAGAGCTCAATGTTAGGTACTCCCAGGCCTCCTCTAAGTTTAGGGAGGTACATGGTGGTTCTCAGTATACGCGGTTTTATGTTTTGCTATATGTATTTCCAATAATGCCTTGAAGGCCAGAGGTATATTGTCTTGGAAGGGGTATGGGGAGGGTCTGTAATAAATAAAGTATCCTCGGGAGGATATTCATCTTAACAACCTGTGTTCTGCCAAACCAGGAAATCTGTTTATTACTCCAACTGGATAGGTCGTTGGAGATGCTGACTTTAAGGGGATTATAGTTAGTGTGAAATTGATCCTGTGGATCTGCTGTGAGATATATACTGAGGTATTTCATTTTGAAAGGTTGGACCGACAAAGAGGAGGAAGCTTTCAGGGAGGTCAAAGTTTCTCTTGGTAGGTTGATGTTTAAAATTTCGGACTTGGAAACATTGAGGTGGAAATTAGAAAGGGCCTCATATTCCTCAAAGTCAGTTAAGAGGGATGTTAGTGACTGAGAAGGATTGGTCAGAGAGAAAATAATATCATCAGCGTATAAAGCTAATTTATATTCGGAGTTTTTGATTTTTATGCCTGAAATTTGGGGGTTGAGTCTAATCTTTTGGGCCAGGGCCTCAACTGATAGGGCAAAAAGGATAGGGGACAGGGGGCACCCCTGTCTCGTTCCGTTCGTGATTACAAAAGAATCAGATAAAATATCATTAACCCTCACTTTAGCAGTGGGATTGGAATATAGAGCAAACACTCTGGAGATAAAGCCGTCACTGATGTTCATCTGCTTCAGAACCGAACCCAGGAACCCCCAGCTCACCCTATCAAAAGTCTTTTCGGCATCTGTGGACACTAGAATCATGGGGATATTGTTGTTACGAGCGTGGGATATTAATTGTAGGATTCTAAGGGTATTATCCTTGACTTCTCTTCCTGGGATAAAGCCTACTTGATCGGGGGACACAAGTTTGGTGAGGACTCTGTTCAGTCTGTCCACCAGAATCCTAGTGTACAGCTTAACATCAACATTTAGTAGGGATATGGGCCTGAAATTTTCTGGTTTTGTAGGGGGTTTCCCTGGCTTGGGCAGGACCGTGATATAGGCTTCTAGCATTTGTCTGGAGAATTCTCCAAGGTCCTCTATATTGTTGAATAGTTGTACAAGGTTGGGGGACAAAAGTGTGGCGAATGTCTTGTAGTATTTAACCCCAAAGCCATCTGGGCCCGGGCTTTTCCCGGATGGGGTGTTTGTAATGGTATGCAGAAGTTCTTCAGAAGTAATGGGATTGTCTAGTGTTGTGGAGTCAAATACGTCCAAGTGTGGTAAGTTTAGTTTGGTTAAGTAGGTGTGTGACTTCAGTGTGTCGTCACCCATGACTCCCGGACCAGTGTGTTTAGTTGGGGGATGCAGGTTGTATAGGGATTCATAATAAGTTCAGAAGATCTCTGCTATAGCAGTGCTGTCCGATTTGTCATTACCCCATTTGTCTTTCATTGAGTGAATGTAGGATTTTAAACGTTTGCGACGCAGGGCCCTCGCTAGAAGTCGACCAGATTTGTTACCGTATGTGTAATAGTGTTGTTTTAACGTAAGAGCCTATTTCTGGTAGTCTATCTGTAGAAAGTCTCTCAAGTTGGTTCGTGCCAGGGTCATGGAGTCCGTAAGGGTAGGGTCAGTCGGTTTCAGTTTGTGTAGATGTTCCGCGTTTGATAGGGTCCTGAGCAGGAGGTTATACTTCTCCCTATGTAGTTTATTAAGTCTGGCCTGGTGTTTGATTATTAGCCCTCTGATAACGCATTTATGCGCTTCCCAAACCATTAGATCTGAGGTATCCTTAGCGTCATTAATACAAAAGAACTCAGCAATAGATTTCTCCAAGTCCGACTTTACTAGAGGATCATCTAGGAGATGATCGTCCAATCGCCATTGAAATGGGACCGGGGAAGTCTCTGACCACTCTACCACACAGGTCACTGGGGCGTGGTCGGACCAAGTAATGGGTAAAATCGCAGCCGATTTAATGGAGGATAAGAGTGTAGGGTCAGCAAAAAAATAATCTATTCGCGAATAGACATGGTGGGGATGGGAGAAGAAGGTGTAATCCCTTTTAGCCGGATGTATCAAGTGCCACACATCATGCGTGGCCATGTCTCTCAGAGTGGTGTTAATGATCCTTAGGTCTCTTTTTGACATGTTGGAGGATCCCCCCAAGGTGTCTAAGGTTGGATCTAGTGGGGTGTTGAAGTCCCCTCCCATAATGAGAGGGCCTTTCCTGGTGTCTGTTATGTGGTTGGAGAGCTTTCTCACAAAGATACCCTGTGACTTATTTGGGAAGTAAGCGTTAGCTATGGTAATGGGTCTACCAAACAGCAAGCCCTGTAGAATAATAAATCTGCCCTGTGGATCCCTGTCAGCTTGTATCAATTGGAAGGAGGACCCCCACCCCATTTTTCTTATTTGGGGCTGATGCGAAGTACGCTAAATGGTAATCTTTATAACTCCATTTTGGTTCCCGGCCCCTCTTAAAATGAGATTCTTGAATCAGGATGATGTCACCCCCCAGTCTTTTAAAGTCGTTCAGTATTATGTTGCGTTTCGCTGGGCTGTTCAACCCTTTAGTATTTATAGTTACGAATTTAATTGGCTTAAAAGGCATGGTAATAATGGAAGGGACATGGGGGGGAGGAGAGGAAAAAAAAAAAGGGGGAAGGGAGGGGAGGCGAAGAGAAAGAGTTAAAAGAAAAGCAAGAATTCAAGAGTTAGGGTGAAGAGTAAGGGTGAGTTCAACACTGTCTATCTGATGTATAGAGGAAAAAATGAGAGAGGAACAGATAGATAGATATTACAATAGATGCGAGGAGAGGAAACTAGAGAAAAAAGACAAAGGAGCCTGTAGGAAGAGGAAAGAGCTCCTCCTCTCTATGGGTTAGTAGAGTGTGTATATCAGGGAGAGGAAAATCAGTTCTCCCAATCTATATCCTAGCAGGTTGTAAAGATGTAGACATTTAGGTTGTGACCGTGGCAGCATTGTGTGTTAAGATAACTTGTCATGGATAAAAATCTGTATTAAACATTCAGAGAGGGATTAATCTAAACCCGGATATACATGGAAAGTACCTACATTGTGCTATTAGTCACCCCTAACTACAATAGTACTGATACAGGATAACAGCAAGCATCAGGCATATGAGTAATCAAAGCATTATGTAACAATCCTAATGTATTAAACGTGATATAAGGGGTCCTTAGTGTTAACTGAGTTTTGCTTACTAGTCAGGTTGCTTACACATTATAGAAGACATTGACACAGCGTTCAAATATGGTTATAATACAATCATAAAAATTTTTAGAGAAAGTTCACCTCTTAGCATGGCCCCACCGTGTGGGTTTTTTTTTTTTTTTTCGTCTCATTTTCCAAAAATAGGCAACCTCTTGTGAGTGGGAACAATGCAATAATATGCTGTCAGGCAATGTTTGTGTGTATAGCTATAGATATTTGCATTGTCATCCAGTATACAAAGTACATAAACCTTTAAATAACTGAGAACGGTACATGTAGGGACGAAATCTAGTTAAGTAATTGTTGTTAAATATGGGGCATAGGGCTCCTGTGTCAAAGCATTAAGCATAGCAGTTACCCAGGAGGCAAGTGCTAATCACATTGCTATATCTCATGAAAATAAACAGGTAACAGCATAATGTTAGAAACAGAGCAACATCAACACAACAGTCAAAAACAGTTTTAGTGCAGTTAATATAGTCTATAGAATAGGGCCACCTTAAGGCCAGGCCCTAGCATGAAAGGGCCAATGTATCTCAATCATTGTAGTTAGATACAGTACCTCATTCAGGTGGTCGGGAACATTGCAGGGTGGATTCTCTCTGGGCCTGTTGAGGTGTATCTGTGGGTTAAGTGTTCAGATCTGGGGGAGTGATTTTCAAGCCCCATTTTTCATTAATTTTATGGAGGTCCTCTGGAGTGCGGTACGTTACATTTTCTCCATTTTTTGATGTGATGATGCTTACCGGGAATCCCCAGCGATATTGAATACCGGCTGAGCGGAGAGAATCTGTAATGGAGCGTAGGTCCCGTCTTTTTTGAAGAGTGGTGGGGCTGATGTCCGCAAAGATTTGTATAGGGACCCCTGCATGTGTAACGGGAGATTTAGCCCTTGCATTTCTCAGCACTTCTTCCTTGTCCACAAAGTTCAGGAATCGGACTATAACGACCCTTGGGGGGGCCTTTGCTGACGGTTTAGGTCGCAATGCCCGGTGAGCTCTTTCAAGTGTCATCTCTGGAGCAGTGGGTGTACCTTTGATAGATCTAAATAAATCCTGCAGGCAGCCCTGCAAAGCAGATGGATTGATAGATTCCGGAATTCCTCTAATTCTGAGGTTGTTCCTCCTGTTTCTATTGTCGATGTCTTCGACTTTGTCCAGCAAGAACCCAATTGTCTCCTCCTGATGATGGAGTTGTTTGGATGTCTGTTGCAGTTCATCGCACATGGTTAGCTGTGTGCCTTCTAATTTAGACATTCTGTGTTTAACCTGTGTGACGTCCTTGCGTAGTTCCCCAAACAGGCCCCTAACTTCTTTTAAAACTTCTTTGATGTCCTCTTTAGATGACAAGGATTTGAGGTCTTTTTTTGTGAGGGGGGAATCTTCATCTGAATTAACCTCATGCGTTTGCACGGCTGTTTGGCCCTTATTTGATGGTAGCTGTGGATCTGGCTGTGGGTCTGCTGCTTTTAAATATTGGTTCAAAGTGGCAGTCTTAAGAGGCTTATCCATCTTTACCCCTTTCTTGCAGGGCATTACAGAGTGTGTGGCTGGAGGTATATCAAAAGGGCCAATAAAAGTTATGTATGTATGCCTGCACTGAGCTGGTAAATAAGCAAATGTTGCCCTGAGAGATCCCCAGAGCTGGTGTTAGGACAAGTCAAATTAAGCCCTGTTTTAATTGTGGATGATTCTGGGGCATCTCAGGAGGGAGACCCCAGGGCTCAGTGTGTAAGTAGCAGACTCTGGCTGCTGGTCCCTGTGTAATGGGCCCTGATAGTCTGAAAAAATGGCGGTGCAATAAAAGGGAGACTGTAGCAACTGGTAGTTATAATTGGAGCCTTTTTTTAGGAGCGTTTATTTACTCCAACTTGTTTTTCCCCCTTTCAGGATGCCTCCGCTCTCTCCCCGTTGCCCCTACACGTGGCGATGCAGTGAAAGGTTGTGTGCCGTATCCGCCGCCCACGTGTGTTTGCCCGGTGGTTATGTTATGGGGAAGCCCCTTCAAGGACCATGTAAGTGTACTCACTGTGCGGAGGGCAGGAGCGGATAGGTCCTGAGTGATAGTTGTGCCGTGTGGTTAATTAGTGATGCAGCTATCGCTCCAGCTCCAGTCGATCTTCACAGGGCCTGCGCTGCACCAGGACTGGTCTCTCTCCCCAAACGCCGCACATGAGGCTCCTTTTTTTTTTTAAAAGGGTCCCTTTTGCCTGGGATACTGCTGTGACTGCCCTTTAGTATGGTTTTGGCCAGGTATGGTGTGTTAAAGTCCCATAGAGAGGATAGAAGCTACGGAGCTATACTAACTTGCGGCCATTTCCCTGCTCGGCCAAGCTCCGCCCCCCACAAAAATAATTTTAAACATACCTAACGAATCTGGGTGGGGTGGGGGGTTGCTCTTTGGCTGGGGGGAAGCTACACTACAGAAAAATATATATATATAAAAAAGCAGGGTTTTTTTGTAAACTGGGTACTGGCAGACAGGTGCCAGTACCCAAGATGGCTACCAATAAGGTAGAGGGGGGGATAGAGAGCTGTTTGGGGGGGGGGGGGGTCAGGGAGGTTGGGGGCTAAGGGGGGTCCTACACAGAAGCATATGTAAATATGCTATAACATTTTTTTTTCATTTTTTTTTAAATACCTTTTATTTTAGTACTGGCAGAGTTTCTGCCAGTACTTAAGATGGCGGGGACAATTGTGGGGTGGGGGAGGGAAGAGAGCTGTTTGGGAGGGATCAGGGGGTGTGATGTGTCAGGTGGGAGGCTGATCTCTACATTAAAGCTAAAATTAACCCTGCAAGCTCCCTACAAGCTACCTAATTAACCCCTTCACGGCTAGACATAATTCACGTGTGATTTGCAGCGGTATTTAGCGGCCTTCTAATTACCAAAAAGCAACGCCAAACCCATATATGTCTGCTATTTCTGAACAAAGGGGATCCCAGAGAAGCATATACAACCATTTGTGCCATAATTGCACAAGCTGTTTGTAAATAATTTCAGTGAGAAACCTAAAGTTTGTGAAAAAAATTGTTAAAAAGTGAACGTGTTTTTTTTATTTGATCGCATTTGGCGGGGAAATGGTGTAATGAAATATACCAAAATTGGCCTAGATCAATACTTTGGGTTGTCTACTACACTACACTAAAGCTAAAATTAACCATACAAGCTCCCTACAAGCTCCCTAATTAACCCCTTCACTGCTGGGCATAATACACGTGTGGTGCACAGCTGCATTTTGCGGCCTTCTAATTACCAAGAAACAACGCCAAATCCATATATGTCTGAAATTTCTGAACAAAGGGGATCCCAGAGAAACGCGCGTCAGGGGTCCGATAGGGGCAGCTTTGTCTCTCCTATCGTCCGTTTTTAACTTTGCTTACTCTTGTGAAAATTATGGACTAAGTAGTTAATAACAATATATCCTCTTATCCTTTATTATATATGTAAAAGTAAAACAGCCCTCAGATTGTAAGGGCTTAGTTAACTTTAATTTACCTGGATTGAGGATATTTGATAGTGATATTTTGACTTAAAGGCTATTATGCTAACCACAGAGTTTAAGTGGTTTTAATTCACAGCTTTTGCTACTGTATGAGTGTGAGTTCCTTAGTTGAATCAATAAACTATAATGTGTGAATGATTGGGAACGATTTTATTATTTTTTGGAAAACCGTATGATATCAGTAGAGGAAAAGTGTGAATATACATAAGTGGATTTACTCTCTCTTTATAACTTTGTTGTACTCTCAGTTACAACTAGTTTGTCTAGTTGTTGTTAGGTCTCTCAGTGAGTAATCCACTCCTAGTTTTGCCTTCTTGTAGAATCCATAATTCTAGTATTTGAATACTAAGTGAAATATGTAAATTTGGGTAAAACCTGGCACTATTTTTATAACTCTACTCCCCCAAACCCCTTATCTCTAAATAACTATTTAAATATTATTATCGTATTGTTTCTCCATTACTGCGAAATCTGTTGGCGCTTTATAAATAAAGAACAATAATAATAATAATCTCTGAGCTGCCGCTATCACAAAAGGACAAGCGACAAATTGGTAATGCTTATCTAGAAATGTGAATCTAAGAAAACAATAGTGGTCTGAAAGAATAGAAAATAAGCGTCCTGTAAGTCTATTGTGGACATGAAGTAACCTTGCTAAACAGAAAGGCAGAAAAGTCTCTTGAAAGTTGGGACTCTTACAAAATGATATAAAAATTTCATATCCAAAATGGTTCTGAATTAATTTTTTCTTTAGGACAATGAATAGATTTGAATAGGAACTCAAACTCCTTTCCTGCAGAGGAAATGGAACCATCACCCCTGAAAATTCTAAATCTGAAACATATTTCAGAAAAACCTGAGCTTTCACAGGGTTTGTTATAACATGGAAAAGAATCTTCCCATGGAAGGTTTGTATTCTGAAACCCTGAGAAAACATTATTCTGAATCCACTGATTTAAACAGAAACTGTCCAAAGTAGAACTGGTTAAAAGACTGCACCTTCATGCAGTCTTAGTGGCTGAAAATAGTTTAATTATAAATCTTGGAATTATTCAAATTTAGAAAAAAAATCTAAAATCAGAGCCAGAGGCCTTAGGGGAATAAAAAAACAATTAGAAGTTTAAAATTACCCTTAGATTTTTTAACTTGGGGAAGAAAATACTCCCTTTCCCCCAGTAATAGAGGAGATAATAAAATCCAATAGAAAACCTGTAAAAAATTCTATCCTAAAATTATAAGATAGTAATCTAAATTTAAACACCATATCAGAGATTTAAGCCATAAAAAAATTTCTAGCACAAATGGCTAAAAACAAAAATTTAATATCAGTTAAAATGACATAAAATATAGCTTTATAAAATAAATAATAAGCATGTTGAAGTAAATGAACAATGCTTAGACAAATTAAGATCTGATAACTAAACTGTCCAACCAAAAAGTTGAAACAGCAGCAACATTAGCCATAGAAATGTGA
The DNA here is from genome assembly GCF_027579735.1 of Bombina bombina. Lineage (NCBI taxonomy): Eukaryota > Metazoa > Chordata > Amphibia > Anura > Bombinatoridae > Bombina > Bombina bombina. The sequence goes on along the minus strand of NC_069503.1, from coordinate 712,046,235 downwards.
GGTTAAAAAATATGGCCTATATGTAAATATGCTTCTCCTAAGATAGGAAACAAACTTCCTATCTAAAGGATCCATAAAAAAAGAAATATCTTCCATAGGATAGAAGTACGTTCGGCAAGAGAAGAAATAGCCCCACCTTAAGGGACTTTACCTAAAAACACTAACGGCTAGATTTGGAGTTTTGTCAGTAACGACCCGAAAAGCTAACGCCGGCTTTTTTCTGGCCGCACCATAAAAATAACTCTGGTATTGAGAGTCCACATAAAGGCTGTGTTAGGCTCCAAAAAAGGAGCATAGAGCATATTTAACGCAGCTTCAACTCTCGATACCAGAGTTGCTTACGCAAGCGGCCAGCCTCAAAAACGTGCTCGTGCACGATTCCCCCATAGGAAAAAATGGGGCTGTTTGAGCTGAAAAAAAACCTAACACCTGCAAAAAAGCCGCGTTCAGCTCCTAACGCAGCCCCATTGTTTGCTATGCGGAAACACTTCCTACGTCTGCACCTAACACTCTAACATGTACCCCGAGTCTAAACACCCCTAACCTTACACTTATTAACCCCTAATCTGCCACCCCCGCTATCGCTGACCCCTGCATATTATTATTAACCCCTAATCTGCCGCTCCGTAAACCGCCGCTACTTACATTATCCCTATGTACCCCTAATCTGCTGCCCTAACATCGCCGACCCCTATATTATATTTATTAACCCCTAATCTGCCCCCCACAATGTCGCCTCCACCTGCCTACACTTATTAACCCCTAATCTGCCGAGCAGACCTAAGCGCTACTATAATAAAGTTATTAACCCCTAATCCGCCTCACTAACCCTATAATAAATATTATTAACCCCTAATCTGCCCTCCCTAACATCGCCGACACCTAACTTCAATTATTAACCCCTAATCTGCCGACTGGAGCTCACTAACACCCCCCTAAATTAAATATAATTTACATCTAACGAAATTAATTATCTCTTATTAAATAAATTATTCCTATTTAAAGCTAAATACTTACCTGTAAAATAAATCCTAATATAGCTACAATATAAATTATAATTACATTGTAGCTATTTTAGGATTAATATTTATTTTACAGGCAACTTTGTAATTATTTTAACCATGTACAATAGCTATTAAATAGTTAAGAACTATTTAATAGTTACCTAGTTAAAATAATTACAAAATTACCTGTAAAATAAATCCTAACCTAAGTTAGAATTAAACCTAACACTATACTATCATTAAATAAATTAACTACAAGTACCTACAATTATCTACAATTAAACCTAACACTACACTATCAATAAATTAATTAAATAAAATACCTATAATTACCTACAATTATACCTAACACTACACTATCAATACATTAATTAAATACAATATCTACAAATAACTACAATGAAATAAACTAACTAAAGTACAAAAAATAAAAAAGAACTAAGTTACAAAAAAAAAAATATTTACAAACATAAGAAAAATATTACAACAATTTTAAACTAATTACACCTACTCTAAGCCCCCTAATAAAATAACAAAGACCCCCAAAATAAAAAATGCCCTACCCTATTCTAAATTACTAAAGTTCAAAGCTCTTTTACCTTACCAGCCCTGAACAGGGCCCTTTGCGGGGCATGCCCCAAGAAGTTCAGCTCTTTTGCCTGTAAAAAAAAACATACAATACCCCCCCAACATTACAACCCACCACCCACATACCCCTAATCTAACCCAAACCCCCCTTAAATAAACCTAACACTAAGCCCCTGAAGATCATCCTACCTTGTCTTCACCTCACCAGGTATCACCGATCCGTCCTGGCTCCAAAATCTTCATCCAACCCAAGTGGGGGCTGGCGATCCATCATCCGGTGGCTGAAGAGGTCCAGAAGAGGCTCCAAAGTCTTCATCCTATCCGGGAAGAAGAGGCGATCCGGACCGGCAACCATCTTGATCCAAGCGGCATCTTCTATCTTCATCCGATGACGACCGGCTCCATCCTGAAGACCTCCACCGCGGACCCATCTTCTTCCGGCGACGTCCAACTGAAGAATGACGGTTCCTTTAAGGGACGTCATCCAAGATGGCGTCCCTCGAATTCCGATTGGCTGATAGGATTCTATCAGCCAATCGGAATTAAGGTAGGAATATTCTGATTGGCTGATGGAATCAGCCAATCAGAATCAAGTTCAATCCGATTGGCTGATCCAATCAGCCAATGAGATTGAGCTTGCATTCTATTGGCTGTTCCGATCAGCCAATAGAATGCGAGCTCAATCTTTTGGGGGTCTTTGTTATTTTATTAGGGGGCTTAGAGTAGGTGTAATTAGTTTAAAATTGTTGTAATATTTTTCTTATGTTTGTAAATATTTTTTTATTTTTTGTAACTTAGTTCTTTTTTATTTTTTGTACTTTAGTTAGTTTATTTCATTGTAGTTATTTGTAGATATTGTATTTAATTAATGTTTTGATAGTGTAGTGTTAGGTTTAATTGTAGGTAATTATAGGTATTTTATTTAATTAATTTATTGATAGTGTAGTGTTAGGTACTTGTAGTTAATTTATTTAATGATAGTATAGTGTTAGGTTTAATTGTAACTTAGGTTAGGATTTATTTTACAGGTAATTTTGTAATTATTTTAACTAGGTAGCTATTAAATAGTTCTTAACGATTTAATAGCTATTGTACCTGGTTAAAATAATTACAAAGTTGCCTGTAAAATAAATATTAATCCTAAAATAGCTACAATGTAATTATAATTTATATTGTAGCTATTTTAGGATTTATTTTACAGGTAAGTATTTAGCTTTAAATAGGAATAATTTATTTAATAAGAGTTAATTTATTTCGTTAGATTAAAATTATATTTAACTTAGGGGGGTGTTAGTGTTAGGGTTAGACTTAGCTTTAGGGGTTAATACATTTATTAGAATAGCGGTGAGCTCCGGTCGGAAGATTAGGGGTTAATAATTGAAGTTATGTGTCGGCGATGATAGGGAGGGCAGATTAGGGGTTAATACTATTTATTATAGGGTTAGTGAGGCGGATTAGGGGTTAATAACTTTATTATAGTAGCGGTGCGGTCCGCTCGGCAGATTAGGGGTTAATAAGTGTAGGCAGGTGGAGGCGACGTTGAGGGGGACAGATTAGGGGTTAATAAATATAATATAGGGGTCGGCGGTGTTAGGGGCAGCAGATTAGGGGTACATAGCTATAATGTAGGTGGCGGCGCTTTGCGGTCGGCAGATTAGGGGTTAATTATTGAAGGTAGCTGGCGGCGACGTTGTGGGGGGCAGATTAGGGGTTAATAAATATAATACAGGGGTCGGCGGTGTTAGGGGCAGCAGATTAGGGGTACATAAGTATAACGTAGGTGGCGGTCGGCAGATTAGGGGTTAAAAAAATTTAATCGAGTGGCGGCGATGTGGGGGGGCCTCGGTTTAGGGGTACATAGGTAGTTTATGGATGTTAGTGTACTTTAGAGTACAGTAGTTAAGAGCTTTATGAACCGGCGTTAGCCCAAAAAGCTCTTAACTACTGACTTTTTTCTGCGGCTGGAGTTTTGTCGTTAGATTTCTAACGCTCACTTCAGACACGACTCTAAATACCGGAGTTAGAAAGATCCCATTGAAAAGATAGGATACGCAATTGACGTAAGGGGATCTGCGGTATGGAAAAGTCGCGGCTGAAAAGTGAGCGTTAGACCCTTTTTTGAGTGACTCCAAATACCGGAGTTAGCCTAAAACCAGCGTTAGGAGCCTCTAACGCTGGTTTTGACGGCTAACACCAAACTCCAAATCTAGGCCATAATTAGCCATAGGTAAAGGATATAGCTTTTTAAACCTAGAAGAAATGTAAAAAGAAGCACTAAGTTTAGATTCCTTACTAAACATATGATAGATAGCATCTGGAATAAGAAAAACTTCAAGAGTTACCTCAGAAGCTTAAAAAAACTGAATTCAAACATTTGCTATTCTTGTTATCAAGAGGACTATATTCCTTAATTCTCAAAGTAAACAATACTTCCTTAATTAAGAATGAATACATTCAATTGATTTGATCTATCAAAATCAGTCTCTGAAATAGGATCCTCTGAGTCAGATAAAACCACATCCGCAGAAATACTGCAGTATGCTGTCAATCTGTCAGGGTGCCAGGAATCAGACTGAGACGAGAAGTGCAAAAATAATCACACCTTTATTAATAACAAAAAAATAATAAAAAGTCCACAAGTCAAACAACAAGCCAGGAGTCAAAGGCGGAGTCAAAGGCAAAGCTGGTAGTCAGACGAGCTGAGTCTGGATCCAAAGCGAATAGTCAGACGAGCCGAGTCAGGAACCAAAGCGAGTAGTCAGACGAGCTGGAATCAGGAACAAGGAGAACAGCAGAGTCAGGAGCAAGCCAGGGATCTGGAACCAGGAGGGACGTCAGACAGCCAGGTAATACACAAAAACTGGATCTCACAAACAGGTCTGAGACAACGTAAGGGCAAAGCATACTGAACAGAGGCCCTTTAAATAATAAATGATGACATCACAATTATGAGACTGCAACCTGTCTCACACGGATGATGTACACCAGTCTGGCCATAAGAGGGCATGCAGGAAATGAGCAGCATCACACACTCTGCACCAGACTCAGCAAGAGAGGGGAGTAAAATGGCTGCCAGCAGCACATGGCAAACAAAGCAGGGGAAAAAACCTAACACAATCAATACAAACGCCATAGGTTTATGAGAAGTTAGGAGAGATTGTTTACATTAATTTGAAGTCGGAATAGCAGTCATAGCCTTCTCTATATCTTTTGCAATATAATCTTTTATATCAACAGTAATATTATGTACATTAGACTGTGAAGGTAAAACAGTAGATGTATATGTACTATAGAAACATTATCAGTATGAATAATAAAACATAACAAGTGCCACATATTTGAGCTGAAGAAATAAAATCAGCTAATTAAACAATATACATACTTAGCTTTGGTAGAAATTGTGTACAGGCAGCATAGTTTCTACAGTAACATTAGAGGCAGGATCAGTTTGAGACATCTTGCAAAATGTAACAAAAAAAGAAAATAGCAGTTTCAGGAATCGGAAAAAATGCTTATATGAAAAACCAAAGCAAATAGCATAGCCCTCTGAAACAAATGAAAGCAGAGAGCAAAAGAGGGAGAGACTTAATATAACATAAAATGACGACAACAAAGATGACGCAAATGCTGAAAAAAAAACTTTTGGTGCCAAGGTTAACAGGAAATGACACGATTCGCGTCCTAACAAATTTGCGTCAACAAAGACGCAAAAAATTATGTGACTCGCGTCATATCAAACACAACCATCGCGCAAAACAAATTTGCGCCAAGAATGACGCAATAAATAGAAACATTTTGCGCCATCGTGAGCCTAATTTGCCCTAGAAAATTTGAAAAAACAAGACCGAAGTTACAACTAGCTGGAATCTCAGGTAAGAAAATATTTTACTAAAATTCTCCCAAACATAATTTTCCATGCTGAAACTTTTAGACTGCAAAGGGAAATAAACATAGACCTGACTCATGGTAAATATATGCAATATATATTTAAAAACTTTAAAAATATAAAGTGCCAAACATAGCTGAGAGTGACTTAAAAAAATGATATATACTTACCTGAAGACACCCATCCACATATAGCAGACAGCCAAACCAGTACTGAAACATATCAGCAGAGGTAATGGTAGAGGAGTATAATGTCGATCTGTAAATGGAGGTGGCAGATGAATCCCCACGACTGAATTTACAGAGAGCCTTAGAATAGATTTCCAATAGGTTAAAACATGGCATCATTAGGCAAATACTCCCTTCACATCCCTCAGACAAACACTGCATTTTGAGAGGAACTGGGCTTCAAAATGCTTAGAAGCGCCTTTCACAGAAGAAATCAAGCACAACTTGCTTCCCAATCCTCCAACGAAGGCAAAGTTTGTAAAACTGAAGTATGAGTGAGGTGGACGGTGTATTTATAGGCATTTTGAGGTTTGGGAAACTTTGCCCCCTCCAGGTAGGAATGTATATCGCATACGTCACTAGCTCATGGACTTTTGCCACTTACATGAAAGAAATATAGTTTTGACAGGTAAATAAAAAAAAAGGCTCTTTTTCTGTTTAAACTGAATGATAGCAAAAATGCTAAAAACTCACTAGTATTTTGGGCAAGTTTTTATCTGAAAGTCCCAGTACTTTTAGGGTTAATACATGCTAGTATCGTATTTGCCCCATTTAAAGAATAGATTGTCTGCTTATTTTTACTTCCAAAATGTAGAGCCTTGCATTTTCCAGTATTACATCTCATTTTCCATTTACCTGCCCATTCTTCTAATTTTTGCAGATCCCCTTGCAATCCAAGTTCATCCTGCCCCGACCTAATGACCTTACACAACTTGGTATTATATGCAAAAATAGAGATGTTGCTATTTAATCCTTGCTCCAAGTAATTAATAAAAATAATAAAAAGAACAGTGCCCAGTACTGATCCCTGGGAGACTCCACTGCTTAGCTTTTTCCAATTCGAGTATGTTCCATTTACTACTATTTATTGCTCCCTGTCTTATCCAGTTATTTATCCATGAGCTAACATTTTCAGCTATTCCCAGTCCCTTCATGTTGTACATTAATATCTCATGTGGTACTGTATCAAATGCCTTTGCAAAATCTAAGTATATCAAATCAACTAATTCCCTTTTATCTATATTTTACATACTTCCTCGTAGAATCTAATTAGATTAGTTTTACATGATCTATTTCTAATAAAACCATGCTGATTTGAACTCATAATCTTGTTTAAATGAATATACTCATCAATATAATCCCTTCAAGTATCTTCCCCACTATTGATGTCAGACTAACTGGTCAATAGCTTCCTGGATCCGCCTTGCTTCCGTTTTTAAAGAGTGGCACCACATCAGTTTTACGCCAGTCCTGGGGTACTATGCCTAAGGATAATGAGTCTTGGAAAATTAAGACTAGAGGATTGTCTATAACAGTGCTAAGTTCCTGTAAAACCCTTGGGTGTATTCCATCTAGGCCTGGAATTTTATTCACCTTAATATTATCCAGTTTTTTCCTAATATACTCTTGAGATAACCTTGTTATAGAAGTGTGCTCACAAGAGTGAGGTAGTTTACTGTATAACAGGCTTGGCTTATGCATTTCAGTGGTTGCTGTAGTCATAGCCTGATTACCACAATAGCACTCTCAAAATGTAAAAGTGATAGCAATATCTGATTGGCTGGAAAAATTGTTGTTTAAATTGTCTCAGAGCCTTAGTAAAATGTTAGGAGATGTAACTCCCTGGTTCTCAAAATTTGTAAGTCTATGTAATGTAAACATCCGGTATTATAATCTTGATAAGGTTTGTGTGTACACTCATTCTGCAGTAAGAAACAATGATAATGTGATTTATAGTAAAAGAATCGTGACAAGGTGTCTGAGTGTCATTTTATTTTACCATTAACACATATACCAAGTAAATGTGAATCAAGTAACACTGGCAGAGGAAGCAGGAGGCATGAGGGAACAGTAACACTGAAAACAAGACAGGCTTCCTTGCACTGTCGGATGAAACTGATAAGGTTGAATCTGCAGCAAATACATTATCTTGCACAGGTCAGCATTCTGCAGAGAATCTGGTCCACTAAAAATAAATTGATAGACATACAGACACCAACATAGATAAACAGACTGCATTTACTATTGGTGTATAAAGTAATTGGGCTTATCCGACTTTTCACAAACACATTTAATTGCAAGAGCTATTTAGTTTTTTGTTGTTTTCCTTTGTGTGTGCACATTGCAAACCTCATCCCAGCTATCTCTGGAAGAACTAAAAGGAATTCCAATCAGACAGAAAGAAGGAAGCTGGAAGGACAGGACTCTTCTTTGCTTGATGAGCACATTTTTTCTTTGGTGAAACACTGAACTGAGTTTTAAAATATTTTTAAAATAGCTAAACTAGACACACATGAATGCCCGTTTAATGTCAAGATCCAGGGTGTCACTGTTTTTAACTCACATGGTGCATAGCCAGCTTAGCTTAAGTTCCTCCCACCCTCCTTGTTCCCCAGGGCAGGCTGAGACCTCTGTGTCTGACAGCAAGTCCAGGCACCACCACTGTCAGTGCCTCTCTCCGTTAAGCTGCAATAGTCGTATTTCTGCTGAGGGGAGCTTTTTTACATTCCTTTTATATTTGGTAAATTGAGCCCTTCATTTTTTCCTAATTTCATTTCTCATTTTTTCCTAATTATTATTTAGCCACACTGGTTTGGCTTTATGTATTTTACTTTTATAACCATGTGGTATGTGTTGATATCTATATTTATTTAACTAAGTTTTAAATATTATTAATTTATCCTATTTTTATTAGAGAATACTTTGTCCCAATTTATGATATTTAATGATTTCCTTAAATCATTGAATTGTGCTTTCTTAAAAATAAAAGTATTAGTTGAACCTTTAAGATACTGCTTATGGGAAGTGATTTCACTTGCGACCATGTTTCATATTATATCTATAATTTTATAGCATTAAATCCAATATAGCTTTATTCCTAGTTATCTCCTCTATTAATTGTGACAAGTTATCCCTAAAAACTTTTAAAAAGCAAAAATCTATCTCCCTTAGCATTAGCAGAATTACTAGTTTCATTGACCCAATTTATGTTGGGGTAGTTAAAATCTCCCATAAATACAGCACTGTTATTATTAGCAGTCTTTCCTATTTGCATTAGTAGTTGAGATATTCCAAGTGTGACATATTCACAGATCTGTCTGTTATTATTATTATTCTTTATTTATAAAGCGCCAACAGATTCCGCAGCGCTGCCCATGGGTACAAGGATAACAGTACAATGGAGAAACAATACGATAAAAGACAAAATTTTACAGACAAAATACAGTGGGAATTGAGGGCCAGATTCCTGTGGGAACTTACAATCTAGATGGGTAGGAGGATGGGAAAGAGGAGGTGGGGACTGCAAAGGTGAGAATGATATTAGTGAGGAGATAGAGGGCAACTGTTAGTTAAGTGAAGTTAGTTTGTTAATAAGTTGGTGATAAGCTTCCCTGAACAGAAAGGTCTTTAGGGAACGTTTAAAGGAGGAGAGGTTAGGGGCAAGTCTGACAGCACAAGGAAGTGCGTTCCAGAGGGTTGGTGCCGCACAAGAAAAGTCCTGTAGTCTAGCATGAGAGGAGGTGATGGTAGAGGACGCAAGAAGCAGGTCATTGTTGGATCTTAGGGGGCAGGCAGGAATATATTTGTTACTAAGTGAGGACAGGTAGGGTGGGGCAGCATTGGTGAGGGCTTTGTAGGTCAGGGTGAGAATTTTTAATTTAACTCTGTTGTGAATGGGGAGCCAGTGAAGGGACTCACAGAGAGGTGCAGCAGAAGCAGAGCGTCAAGAGAGGTGGATTAGCCTGGCAGATGCATTTAGGATGGATTGGAGAGGAGAGAGCGGGAGAGAGGGAGGCCAGTTAGTAAGTTGTTACAGTAGTCAAGTCAGGAAATTACCAGGGAGTGGATTAGTTGTTTAGTAGTTTCAGCACTTAGAAACGGACGAATTTTGGAGATATTGCGTAGGTGGTTGAGGCAGGATGAAGAGAGCAATTGGATGTGGGGAATGAAGGACAGATTTGAGTCAAGCGTGACTCCGAGGCAGCGGACTTGGGGTGATGGGGAGATAGTGGTGCTGCCAACAGTGATAGAAAAATTGGAAACTGGAGTAGAGTTAGAGGGGGGAATTAGAAGTAGTTCGGTCTTGGACATGTTTATTCTTAGGTGGTGAGAGGTCATCCAGGAGGAAATGCCAGATAAGCAGTCGCTGATGTGAGAATTGACAGAAGGAGAGAGTGCAGGAGTGGAAAAGTAGATCGGGGTATCATCAGCATAGAGATGATAGCTGAAGCCATAGCTGTTGATAAGTTTACCCAGTGAAGAAGTGTAAATAGAGAAGAGGACCCAGGACAGAGCCTTGAGGTACTCCAACAGACAGAGGCAAAAGAGAGGAGGAGTCACCAGAAAAAGAGATGGAGAAGGATCTGTTAGAGAGATAGGAGTGGATCCAGGAGAGGGCAGTGTCACAGACCCCAAGAGAGCTGAGAGTCCGTAGGAGAAGGGGATGGTCAACAGTGTCAAAGGCAGCAGAGAGGTCAAGTAAGGTGAGTATAGAGTAGTAGCCTTTGTTTTTAGCAAAAAGGAGATCATTAGTAACCTTGGTGAGGGCAGTCTCAGTTGAGTGTTGGGGACGGAAGCCAGATTGCAGGGGGTCGAGCAATGAGTTGGAGGACAGGAATTGGGTTAGGCGATCGAAAACTAGTTTTTCAAGGAATTTTTAAGCTAGCGGGAGCAGTAATATGGGGCGGTAGTTTGCAGGGGAGTTAGGGTCAAGGAAGGGTTTTTTGAGGATGGGGGTGACCTTTGCATGTTTGAAGGAGGCAGGGAAAGAGCCGGTAGAAAGGGATAGGTTGAATATGTGAGTAAGAGCCGGAGTGAGGGTGGGAGACAGAGCGGGAATTAGATGTGAAGGAATAGGGTCAAGTGGGTAGGTAGTGAGGTGTGAGGAAGACAAAAGAGAAGCCACTTCACTCTCAGTGGTTGGGAGGAGGGTGCAGAGAGTGGCAGAGGGGGTGACTGGGAGCGAAGTTAGGAGATTGCAGGTTTGTGTTGGGATGTTTCTTCATATGGCAAGTGTTTTATTGAAAAAATAGTCAGCAAAAATCTATCACTGAATGCAGATGATGGGTGTGGTGCAGGTGGGTAGAGGAGAGAGTTGAAAATGGAAAAGAGTCTTTTAGGGTTTGAAGAGTGAGTGGATATAAGAGAAGAGAAGTATGTTTGCTTAGCTAAGCGAAGGGCAGAGGTGTAAGAGTAAAGAATGAACTTATAGTGCAGGAAATCAGGTTCAGAGCGGGATTTCCTGCAGGCACGTTCAGCAATGCGCGAGCATTTTTGTAGGTGGCGTGTTTGTTGGGAGTGCCAGGGCTGGAGCTGATGACGTGGGGCTTTGCGAAGTTGTGGCAGAGAGAGAGTGTCAAGTGCAGCAGAGAGAGTATTGTTATAGTGGGTTATAGCAAGGTCAGGGCAAGATATTGTGGAAGTGTGGGAGAGGCGTATATGAATAAGATTGGAGAGTTGGGGAGGGTCCACAGTGTGCAGATTTCTACTGGTGTGGGGGCGAGAGGGGGAAGTAGGTTTAGCATCTATATGGGGATTAAAGGTGAGCAGATGGTGGTCTGAGATGGGAAATGGTCGACAGGCAACATCAGAGAGAGAGCAGAGATAGCAGAATACCAGATCAACCGAGTGTCCATCACGGTGGGTAGGAAATATGGTGGATTGTGAGAGGCCGAAGGAGTTAGTGAGTGAGAGAGGTTTAGAGGCAGCAGGGTCAGATGGGTTGTCAATAGGGATGTTGAAGTCCCCCAGAATTAGGGTAGGTGTATTTGTAGAGAGAAGACTGAGAAAAAAAAAAAGTAGTATAAGTCAGGAAGAACTGATTGCTGATAACTCGGATCCAACTCCCAATGTAACTAATACAGGTTTACAAAGTGTGGTTAAGCAGATATATTACCTAATGCTTCCCCACTTTGTTAACTTCTAAGTGCGATAGCAGTAGTGGCTAATGATGTTAAACAATTTAATCTTAGAATAGATGAAGCTGAGAAAAGAATCTTGAATATATCATAAATTCTCAAGATAAAGTGATAAGAGAAAATACATCTGTGTGTCACATATTGCAAGATAGAATCAATTCTTTAGAGGACAGGGCTCGTAGAAATATTAGGATAATAATAGGTATTCCTGAAACGTATGCAGATTTAAATAAGGTAATTACTACAGATCTGTTAAACTGGATTTAATATCCTATGTCTGAGCCTCCAATTGTTGTTGAGAGAATACATAGAATAGGTAATATTAAACAAAATACCAAAGGTTTGACAATACCTAGACCTATCATAGCAAAATTGTTACATTTTCAAGACAAATTCAAGATTTTTAAAAAATATTATAGAAAAGTACAAAATCAACTCCAGGTGCAGGGTAATAAAGTGTTTATTTTTCAAGATATTTTTTTATAGATACCACCACAAAAAGAGATGATGTCACAATTGCATACTGAAGTAATCAGTAAGTGTTTCAAGGCATATTTTACTTATCCGGCTATTCTTAAAAGTCGAAATAGAAGATAGACTGAAAATATTTAAAGATTACCAGGAAGCAGCTAATTTCTGTTCAAGTCTGAACGCTAAGAGCTAGAACCATGGCATAAATGATAGAAAATCTGTCTGTTTTTACATTTATTTAATTTTTTTCCCTCCTCTCAGAGGTCCCCCTTTATAATAGATTTGTTAGATCTTTATTATGGACAAGGATTATATTTAATTGACATCATGGAATGTTGGTGGCATTACCTTCACAATGAAGAGAAAAGCGATTATAAGACACCTTAAAAAATGCAATAGTGGGGCGGAGTCTGACAGGGCTCCAAGATGGATGCCTTCGCTTAGGGCTCTGTAAACCAGGGCAGGGAGAATCATCACTACTCCTTCTCTTAAGCGATCAGGAGGGTGCATTTAAGTCCCGTGGCTGAGTGAAGCAGCAGGGAGTACCGCACAAATTAGAGCTATGGCCCGGCAGCAGAAGAACACCAAGAAAAGCAGAGCTCTGCAGACCCACCCGGCGCCAATTTTCCAAAACCGGGTCTAAACAACTGCAGGTCGCAGCCGGCATCTCTACATTCCACAATGGTTTGGCGACAATCTGTACCAACCCTAACCGGAAAGGCCTGATCACTCTCCACCTCGTTTGAGACAGATAAAATGTGAGTACCGGCCATAGAAACTTGGTCAAACATCTAAAGGCCATAAAAATCATGACACAGAGTGCCATACAAATATAGCCTAAAAAGACCTAGCACACTGGTGCAATATACTGACCCGGATGTAGCCACATAATACAGGGATCCCCATAAACAAAGTGCTAACCCTGGAGGTCAGTTAAGCTAAAAGGGGAAACAGAAGAAGGCCCACTACATAGCAATTATACTGCCATATTTGATGATATAGAACTGGCTGCTTAAAAGATTTACCAATGTGAGCTTTATTTTTACAATATATGTGGTGCATATAATACACTATTTTTATCCCCAAATTCACTCTTGCAAGAAGGGACTTTTGGCTGGGAAACCTCATTGCTTTAAAAGCTACGACATAATTCTGTACTCTTATTGAAAATCAGGTTTTCTTCACTGTGACTATTCTTTCCTTATACAACCGCGCCACCTGCTGGCCAATTGCTAAAACATAACCTGAATACTTTTTACTACTACCAGAGGATTAAGCAAATTACTGGAGCAAGAAAGGAAAAGAATACACTTGGAAGCACTCACAGGTCACTTATTGAGTCATTTTGATATCGAGAGATCAAAAAATGAAATCCAAGAATGGAAGAGACATACTCTTGACTATAATTAAAATTTAACTTTTATTGGGGTTCGAAAATAAAATAGGAAAAAACTTTAAAAACACACTTATGTACCGATTGTAGTCTATTTGGCTTGTCGTGTCGCTGTACAGAATACTTAAATTACTTCTGCAAATACTCCTATATATAATATAATTTGGGTTGCAGTTAATTAACCTGCTTACTATTCGCTGTTGTCTGTGTATACTATACTTATGTATACCTTGAATTGAGTATAAGTGTTACCGGCTAAGTTGGATATATTACCAGGTTTAACCATCTGCAGAGAAAGAGCAGTTTATAAATATAGTCTTTCTTCGCTCAATTATCTGAGAGGTTGATTGTATCTCTCTTTTCACATATGTATGTGTTTCAGTCTGAGTATTAAATAATGAAACAGTGTCTCAAATACCCCGTTGTATAATAATAATGCACAGGACTGTTTATGTATTAGTGTGTGCTGATGTCACACCCATAAGCATATCAAACATTAACTAAATATTTGTTCCCACGCGTATACCTATTTCAGTCAAATTATTAAATATTGATGCAGTGTTTCAAATACACTGTTAAATATTAGTGGTTCGCAAGACTGTTTGTGTATTGGCGTGTACTGGTGTCACTCTTACATGCATATCACAATCCAAATATTTCTCATTTGCTCTGTTATATATTAATAATTCAGCAGAGTGTTTTTGCATTAGACTGTGCCTGTATTCGCTGCTTTTTGTGTGTAAAAAACTTGTATATATCTCAATTTAAGCAATATAATTTGTCGTTAAATTAGGTATATTACCAGCTTCAACCCTCTATAAATTATACAAGGCAGTTTATCAGTGTACTGTGTTTATTCAGTTGTCTGAGAGGTTAACTGTGTCTCAGTTTTTACACTCTTATACAAATTTCGGTCTAGAAAGTTTTAATAAAAATCACAGTAGCTTATGTCCTGTCATGTAATAGTGATTCACAGGACCTTATTTGCCTGCTCAGTTTTGTAAGAGGTTAGCTGTGTCTATCTTTTTACACACACTTGTGTCTAATAGTTTAAATCTTCAATAATGTTGCAACGACCTAACTGCACATTTGTGACTGTTTATGCATTAGCGTGTGCTGACATTTGCGGCTATTTTTTTAAAAAATTGATATGCTTATATAAATCACAGTTTTGTACATACATGTAATCCGTGATATTAGGTATACTGACTAAATTTACAGCTGTAACCGTTAACTGCCTGGGAGAGTAATATGCTCTCCAGCGTTCTCGGGTGCTAGGTTAATTAATGCAACATGATTGTCAGTGACACTTGGCTAGCCGGATCAAATGTAAATATTAAACCATTCCTAGCTCTCTGTAGACTTAGAATAAATTGAGTGAAAAGACTACAGTAATTGAATCGGTAGCTTAAGGCTTGCTAAAAACACAGGAGCTCCTAGGACTCCTCACCATTGCCCTAACGTCCCTGACATGTTTCGCCACGTAACGTGGCTTTTTCAAAGGCCATACAAATATAGCCTAAAAAGACCTAGCACACTGGTGCAATATACTGACCCGGATGTAGCCACATAATACAGGGATCCCCATAAACAAAGTGCTAACCCTGGAGGTCAGTTAAGCTAAAAGGGGAAACAGAAGAAGGCCCACTACATAGCAATTATACTGCCATATTTGATGATATAGAACTGGCTGCTTAAAAGATTTACCAATGTGAGCTTTATTTTTACAATATATGTGGTGCATATAATACACTATTTTTATCCCCAAATTCACTCTTGCAAGAAGGGACTTTTGGCTGGGAAACCTCATTGCTTTAAAAGCTACGACATAATTCTGTACTCTTATTGAAAATCAGGTTTTCTTCACTGTGACTATTCTTTCCTTATACAACCGCGCCACCTGCTGGCCAATTGCTAAAACATAACCTGAATACTTTTTACTACTACCAGAGGATTAAGCAAATTACTTTCCTATACCAATATTGGAACATTCCTAATTGTAAAATAACTATATTCCTTGAGACTTCCTATTCTAAAAAAAATGGCCTCTAAGAAACTAAATAAACCAGATAAACCAGGGAAATCTGCCTCTGTAAACTCATATTTCAAACCTTCTCAAAGTGAGAAAACCTCAGATACTAACAAAGAGATGGAGGAAACTAATGCACTAGCACTTGTCTCACAAGACACCTCTGACGACTCCACTCCGCTAACTAAAGCTGACCTACACCTACTTGTTTCTAAACAAGATATCACTAATAGCTTTGACAAACTTTGGGAGAAAATGGATTCCATGCACACTTCTATGACTGCAAGTTTAAATGATATCAAAAAAAGAAATCACAGATTTAGGTACTAGAGTGGAAACATTGGAAGAAAACAGAGACAACCTAGTGGAGGAATGTTGAAATGACAAGTCTCCCAGCAACAGCAAGTGAGGTCTGATTTGTTAGACAAGATCGAAGACATGGAAAATAGAAGTCAACGAAGTAACATATGTCTTAAAGGTATACCTGAATCGGTTACAACCGAAGAATTACTATCATACCTACATCTCTTGTCCTGTGCAATAACTGGGGTAGATCAGTCAATGGAAATTGAAATTGAGAGAGCTCACACAGCACTGAAACCCAAACCCAAAGTAGATAACCCACCTCGAGATGTTATAGTGGCATTCCTGAGATTCCCAGAGAAGGATAAGATCCTCAAAGAGGCAGCCAAACAACCAACATTCAAGTTTTAAGGAAATGTAGTCCACTTTTATCAGGACCTGAGCACTAGGACACTTCAACAGAGAGAGTCTCTACGTCCTCTCACTTCTCTCCTCAGAAAACACTGAATCCAGTAAAGATGGGGCTACCTTTTTGCCTAACACATCTCTAAGAACAATAAAATTCTCACAATTAGAGATGTTACTGGGATCCCAGACATTTGCGAAGCACTCAACTTGGAAATTCCAAACATACCAGAGAATTCACAGATTGTGGAGACCTCAAGACCCCAACCTGTGAATCTTAAGTCACAGAAGTCACAGTTGGCCAGAGTCCAGAAGAGGCGACAGAAGAACAAATGAAAGACTCAGCTCAAAGAACTGCGGTCTTTCCTCCCTTTCTTTTTTCTTCTCTTTTAGGTCACCATGTACCTACAGAGAACATGGACTACTTTGAAGACAAATGGGTTGAGTGTAGGAACCCACACAAAAAAACAGGATGTTTAAGTTTCCCACAGTTTTCTCTTT
Organism: Bombina bombina; assembly: GCF_027579735.1. Classification (NCBI taxonomy): domain Eukaryota; kingdom Metazoa; phylum Chordata; class Amphibia; order Anura; family Bombinatoridae; genus Bombina; species Bombina bombina. The sequence goes on along the minus strand of NC_069503.1, from coordinate 712,029,510 downwards.
CTCTTCTATAATGAAGTTGTATTTAAAAGTTGTATTTATAAAGTTCAAGCACAGTTAATGTTGTTTACATAGAGAGGAGGAAGTAGTTATTAGTAAGCATTAATCACTGTTATAGGCACTTTGTTCTTCATCCATTTACCCTCTAGGTCTTAAATATAGAGACCTAGATTTGGAGTTTAGCATTAGCCGTGAAAACCAGCGTTAGAGGCTCCTAACGCTGGTTTTAGGCTACCGCCGGTATTTGGAGTCACTCAAAATAGGGTCTAACGCTCACTTTTCATCCGCAACTTTTCCATACCGCAGATCCCCTTACGTAAATTGTGTATCCTATCTTTTCAATGGGATCTTTCTAACTCCGGTATTTAGAGTCGTTTCTGAAGTGAGCGTTAGACATCTAACGACAAAACTCCAGCCGCAGGAAATAAGTCAGTAGTTAAGAGCTTTCTGGGCTAACACCGGTTTATAAAGCTCTTAACTACTGTGCTCTAAAGTACACTAACACCCATAAACTACCTATGCACCCCTAAACCGAGGTCCCCCCACATCGCCGACACTCGAATAATTTTTTTTAACCCTTAATCTGCCGACCGCCACCTATGTTATCCTTATGTACCCCTAATCTGCTGCCCCTAACACCGCCGACCCCTGTATTATATTTATTAACCCCTAACCTGCCCCCCACAACGTCGCCTCCACCTACCTACACTTATTAACCCCTAATCTGCCGACCGCAAAGCGCCGCCACCTACGTTATCCTTATGTACCCCTAATCTGCTGCCCCTAACACCGCCAACCCCTATATTATATTTATTAACCCCTAATCTGCCCCCCTCAACGTCGCCTCCACCTGCCTACACTTATTAACCCCTAATCTGCCGACCGGACCTGAGCGCTACTATAATAAAGTTATTAGCCCCTAATCCGCCTCACTAACCCTATAATAAATAGTATTAACCCCTAATCTGCCCTCTTCACCTCACCGGGTTCACCGATCTGTCCAGAAGAGCTCCTCCGATGTCCTGATCCAAGCCCAAGCGGGGGGCTGAAGAGGTCCATGATCCGGCTGAAGTCTTCATCCAAGCGGGAGCTGAAGAGGTCCATGATCCGGATGAAGTCTTCTATCAATGGCATCTTCAATCTTCTTTCTTCCGGATCCATCTTGCAGACCTCCGACGCGGAACATCCTGCTGGCCCGACGGACTAACGACGAATGACGGTTCCTTTAAGGGACGTCATCCAAGATGGCGTCCCTCGAATTCCGATTGGCTGATAGGATTCTATCAGCCAATCGGAATTAAGGTAGGAATATTCTGATTGGCTGATGGAATCAGCCAATCAGATTCAAGTTCAATCCGATTGGCTGATCCAATCAGCCAATCAGATTGAGCTCGCATTCTATTGGCTGATCGGAACAGCCAATAGATTGCGAGCTCAATCTGATTGGCTGATTGAATCAGCCAATCGGATTGAACTTGAATCTGATTGGCTGATTCCATCAGCCAATCAGAATTTTCCTACCTTAATTCCGATTGGCTGATAGAATCCTATCAGCCAATCGGAATTCAAGGGACGCCATCTTGGATGACGTCCCTTAAAGGAAACGTCATTCGTCGTTAGTCCGTCGGCCAGCAGGATGTTCCGAGTCGGAGGTCTGCAAGATGGATCTGGAAGAAAGAAGATTGAAGATGCCGTTGATAGAAGACTTCATCCGGATCATGGACCTCTTCAGCTCCCGCTTGGATGAAGACTTCAGCCGGATCATGGACCTCTTCAGCCCCCCGCTTGGGCTTGGATCAGGACATCGGAGGAGCTCTTCTGGACAGATCGGTGAACCCGGTGAGGTGAAGACAAGGTAGGAAGATCTTCAGGGGCTTAGTGTTAGGTTTATTTAAGGGGGGTTTGGGTTAGATTAGGGGTATGTGGGTGGTGGGTTGTAATGTTGGGGGGGGTATTGTATGTTTTTTTACAGGCAAAAGAGCTGAATTCTTTGGGGCATGCCCCGCAAAGGACCCTGTTCAGGGCTGGTAAGGTAAAAGAGCTTTGAACTTTAGTTATTTAGAATAGGGTAGGGCATTTTTTTATTTTGGGGGTCTTTGTTATTTTATTAGGGGGCTTAAGTAGGTGTAATTAGTTTAAAATTGTTGTAATATTTTTCTTATGTTTGTAAATATTTTTTTATTTTTTGTAACTTAGTTCTTTTTTATTTTTTGTACTTTAGCAAGTTTATTTAATTGTATTTATTTGTAGGAATTGTATTTAATTAATTTATTGATAGTGTAGTGTTAGGTTAATTGTAGGTAATTGTAGGTAGTTTATTTAATTAATTTATTGATAGTATAGTGTTAGGTTTAATTGTAACTTAGGTTAGGATTTCTTTTACAGGTAAATTTGTAATTATTTTAACTATTTTAGCTATTAAATATTAATTGTATTTAATTAATTTATTGATAGTGTAGTGTTAGGTTAATTGTAGGTAATTGTAGGTAGTTTATTTAATTAATTTATTGATAGTATAGTGTTAGGTTTAATTGTAACTTAGGTTAGGATTTCTTTTACAGGTAAATTTGTAATTATTTTAACTATTTTAGCTATTAAATATTAATTGTAACTTAGGTTAGGATTTCTTTTACAGGTAAATTTGTAATTATTTTAACTATTTTAGCTATTAAATAGTTCTTAACTATTTAATAGCTATTGTACCTGTCTAAAATAAATACAAAGTTACCTGTAAAATAAATATTAATCCTAAAATAGCTATAATATAATTATAATTTATATTGTAGCTATATTAGGATTTATTTTACAGGTAAGTATTTAGCTTTAAATAGGAATAATTTATTTAATAAGAGTTAATTAATTTCGTTAGATTTAAATTATATTTAACTTAGGGGGGTGTTAGTGTTAGGGTTAGACTTAGCTTTAGGGGTTAATACATTTATTAGAATAGCGGTGAGCTCCGGTCAGCAGATTAGGGGTTAATAATTGAAGTTAGGTGTCAGCAATGTTAGGGAGGGCAGATTAGGGGTTAATACTATTTATTATAGGGTTAGTGAGGCGGATTAGGGGTTAATAACTTTATTATAGTAGCGCTCAGGTCCGGTCGGCAGATTAGGGGTTAATAAGTGTAGGCAGGTGGAGGCGACGTTGTGGGGGGCAGATTAGGGGTTAATAAATATAATATAGGGGTCGGCGATGTTAGGGAAGCAGATTAGGGGTACATAGGGATAATGTAAGTAGCGGCGGTTTACGGAGCGGCAGATTAGGGGCTAATAATAATATGCAGGGGTCAGCGATAGCGGGGGCGGCAGATTAGGGGTTAATAAGTGTAAGGTTAGGGGTGTTTAGACTCGGGGTACATGTTAGAGTGTTAAGTGCAGACATAGGAAGGGTTACCGCATAGCAAACAATGGGGCTGCGTTAGGAGCTGAACGCGGCTTTTTTGCAGGTGTTTGGTTTTTTTTCAGCTCAAACAGCTCCATTGTTTCCTATGGGGGAATCGTGCACGAGCACGTTTTTGAGGCTGGCCGCGTCCATAAGCAACTCTGGTATCGAGAGTTGAAGCTGCGTTAAAAATGCTCTACGCTCCTTTTTTGGAGCCTAACGCAGCCTTTATGTGGACTCTCAATACCAGAGTTATTTTTATGGTGCGGCCAGAAAAAAGCCGGCGTTAGTTTTTCGGGTCGTTACCGACAAAACTCCAAATCTAGCCGAGAGTTAGTTGCCGATCCCTTTGTTCCCTAGGTTCCCACAGATCTAGTTGATGTTACTTCAGGAACCTAAATACATGTTTTTTATGTTTTAGTCTTAAGTTATTTCCCTCTAACACTTTTACCTTTTTCCCCTTACAGATTCTCATTCTACCTATTTACCTTCTCTCTCTCCTAATGCCATCTCGAAGTAGATCACAGACACACCAAAAGAATCAACGGATGCTGGAACACTCTCAGATGTCTGACCTGTTACTAGGGACTGGTGAGCTCTTTACACCATACCACATCTTAACACTAATCCTGACAACAAAAAATCAAATCCTCCCATTAATCACATATTAATGGCTCCACCTTATGTAATTTTGCTCTCCCACAATGCAAGAGGCCTTAACTCATACACAAAATGTAGGAAAGCCTTATCCCAATACACACGCTTAGGTGCAAACGTTATTTTCTTACAAGAAACTCATTTTGAGTCAAATCATATTCCCAAAAACTGGTCGAAACAATATTCCATGCACTTCCATTCTACTACAGAAAAAAAGAAGAGAGGGGTATCTATCTTATTTCACTCATCCCTAAATTTTATTCAGACAGAACCAATAATATTTAAAGTCGGCAGATATCTAATCATTAAGGGCCACATAAACAAAGTGGAGATGATTTTCTGTAATATTTATGTCCCAAATGAAAAGCAGGACCAATTCATTCATAAAATTTCTCACCTCCTCACAAATTGGAACTCGGCTAGAATTTTGTCTAGCGGGGGATTTCAATGTCTCCCTTTATACACGAGCCTCCCAAACACAATCCTAACTCACCCAGTCACAAACTTGAAACAATAGAAAAATCTAATCCATTTCCAGCCCTCTGGAAGGATATAATGTACTATCTTCATGGATAGCACTCTATGGCGTTACCTCAGACCACACTTTCTGTTCCACAGCACACCGCAAATACTTTAAGATAGACTACATATTTCTGAGCCAAATTTTATTATCCAATCTAGAATCCTCTTCCATTTTTCCTTGTGTGGTCAGATCACTCTATAATAGTGGCCAAATTAACAGGGCTTCTCCCCCCAAACAATGCAAGAAGTTGGACATATGACCCCACACTCATGAAAAATCCTCTATACAGAGACCAGATCTTCGATCAGATGCTGGAATTCTGGAGTATTAACACTGAATCCATTGATAACCCGATTCAGATTTGGCCAGCTCATGAATCAGTTCTGAGAGGTCTCCAAATTCAACAAAAGTCAAAATTAAAATGTGAAATACAGTTAATATTTTACTGACACTACAAAATGAGATAGTTACACTAGAGAAACAGCACAGACTAAACAAGTCGCCTAAAACATATAAGACGCTGCAAGAAAAAAACGCCAAAAACTAGACAACATACTAAATAATCAGTCACTTAGAGCAGGGATAAGATTTCAAACCAAGCATTTCATTTATGCAAATAAACCAGACCGCTACTTAGCTAATAAAATTAGAGATAAAATCAAAGATATCTCCATTCCCTTTTTACGCACACCCACAGGGGAAATTTCATCCCATCCAAAAGTCATAGTCGACACCTTTGCCAAATACTATCGCTCCTTATATGATGGCAAAAAAGTGTCCAAATCAGAACAAACTTCAAGTCTCCTATATAAGTTTTTGAAAGATGCCATCTTGCCACAAATTGACCAACAAGATTTAGAAACACTCAACTCTGATGTCACCACGAGCGAGATACAAAGAATTACTCAAGACTTGAAACCAGGTAAAACGGTGGGCCCAGATGGTTTTCCTGGTGATTACTACAAACTATTTAAATCCTTCCTAATATCACATTTAGTTAAATTTAGCAACTTTATACTTCAAGGCCACACAATCCCCTAAGAACTACTAGATGCCAAAATTATAGTCCTCCCCAAAACAGGTTAAGATAAGACCCTTTGTCATAACTATAGGCCAATCTCCCTCATCATCCAAGATCTAAAGATTTTCACAAAAATTCTTGCCAATCGCTTAAAACATCTTCTCCCCAAACTAATTCATCCAGACCAGGTAGGCTTCATCAAGAATAGGGAAGCCTAAATTATTTCACTAATAGATTATTTGAATACATCTAAAATGCCTTCTCTATTATCACTTGATGCAGATAAGGCGTTTGACAGTGTTGACTGGGAATATATGCAAGCTGTACTTAATGAAATGGGCTTTCAGGGATCATTTATATAATTTATCACAGCTATTAAGAATATATATTCACGCCCCTCTGCATGCGTTAGGGCAATGGGACACCAATCAGACAGATTTGCGGTCTTAAATGGAACAAGAGAGGGATGTCCTCTGTCCCCTTTACTTTTTGCTATATGTATAGAACCCTTGGCACAACACATCAGGAACTCCCCAGACATTACAGGAATTAAGTTAGGGCAATCAAACTCACACTTTTTGCAGACAACATTTTACTCTCCCTGACCAAATCTCTAATCTCACTACCAAACCTTTATAACACTTTAAGGAATTTCTCCACTATATACGGGTATAAAGTAAACCTTGAAAAATGCAAAGCCATGCCTCTAGCTCTACCAGACCACACCAAAAAATTGATAGAACTAAACTTTGAGTTTAATTGGGTAAAACACCACTTAAAGTATTTAGGAATTAATCTCACAAAACACTCATCGGAACTCTACCACGCCAATTACCCTCCTATATACAAAGCAAATAAACAAGATCTTATTAAATGGAGCAAACTAAGATTCTCTTGGTTTGGACGTCTATCTGCGATCAAAATGCCGATAGGCATACCGAATTGTGATCAAGACAATCTCCAAATTAGCTTAAATAGCTTCTTAAGAGGCACAAAAAAGCCAGAATCCCTATATCTATATTCACGAGACATAGGAGGCATAGGAAATTGGGAGGCATGGGCGCACCAAATCTAAGACATTATTTTCAAGCAGCCCAAACTACCCTTCTTAACAAAATGGAAGATGAGATCAGATGGACCACATTAGAGTCTGATATAAACAACTCACAACCACAAGAGCTGGCTTTGTGGGATCCATAACGAGCTTAAAAGGACAGTACATTGTAAAATTGTTTTTCCAATAATGTATTTTAAATAACTTGTTAGACCAACTGCAGAGTATAAAATATTTGAGGCATTGCATTTTCATGCTTATATGTGTATATGAAGTAGCTGATTTTGCGCTTTGAAACCACAGCCTATTACAATGGGTTGAACTTAAAGGTGATATCAGATCTCATTATGTTATAACTTTGTGTACACACACTTGCTTCCTTGTCTTTTATTTGGCTGGAACACCAAAGCTCAATACATAGAGAGAACAATGGACAATTATCATTTTATTACTTAACTATCCTGCATCCCACTGAGAGTGTAACTTCTTCTGCTGGCTGTGTTTACTCATGCTTGTCAATAGCATATACTCCAGTATCAAAACTTTCAGTATAGGTGGCTATAACACAGGCTAAATCAGCTATTTCAAATGCTGAAATAGGAGTAAAGGAGCTACTTGTAACCAATTTAATACACTCTAGCAGGTAAAAAGGATCATTGGGAATAATTTAAAGGGAAGAACATTTTTGGGTTAACTGTCCCTTTAAAGGGATACTAAACCTAATTTTTTTCTTTCATGATTCAGATAGAGCATGAGATTTTAAGCACCTTTCTAATTTACTCCTATTATCAATTTTTCTTTGTTCTCATGCTATATCAGCAAGCTCTACCAAGGTGCTGAACTAAAAATGGGCTGGCTCCTAACCTTTTATTACTGCTTTTTCAAATCAAGATAACATGAGAACAAAGAAGAATTGCTAATAGGAGTAAATTAGAAATTTGCTTAAAATTGCATGCTATACCTGAATATAATAATGTATCATGAAAGAAAAAATGTGGGGTTAGTATCCCTTTAATGTCAAAGACCCAGGAAATCCCCAATTACAGACTACATGCTCAAAACTTGGTCCACACTCAACTCTTCCCTCAAACTACTTCCTAGCAAATCGCTCAAGACTCCTCTAAAATGAATAACTCCAACAGATCAGACTCAAACTATAAAGAAATGGGAAAATAGAGGCTTATACAGGATTTCAGACTTGGTAGACAAAAGGTAAAATAATGACATATACAAAGCTACAAGATAAACTAACTCCAATCAAATTGCACTGGTTTTTATACTTACAGCTTTCCTCTATCATACATAACTACCTACTTTTATCGAAAGGCCATCCCTTCACCACTCTAGAAAACATATGTAGCTCCCCATCCAGACCTAGAAAAACTATCACACAACTATACCAATTGATTCAGTCCTCCACACAAGTCAATAAAACAAACCTACAGATTAAATGGGAAGCTGACTTAAACTTAGAAATTGATATTAGCAACTGGAATAACATTTTATACAACACATGTAAAGGCCTATTAAGTGCTGACATGCTTGAGAATTGCCTTAAAACTAACTTTAGATGGTATCTTACCCCAACCATCACTTCTCATACCACCAGACGGGGACCAAACTCTGTTACAGAGGTTGTGAGGTTGAGGGCACATACAGACATATGGTGGGACTGTTCTCACGCTAAGGTAATTTGGAATAAATTATCACTTCTTCAAAGTAAAATCCTAGACAGCCCCATTCAGCTGACCATGAGTCAAGCACTATTGAATGAACGCCTAAGTCAATTTAACAAAGACATCAATCAATTTATCAGGATTTTATGCACAGCTACATGCATATGTATAGCCCGACATTGGAGAGAGGGGGCTTCCCCCTGGGATGAAATCATACAAAAGATTAGACGCTTTTACAACATGTCAGCACAAGCAGCAATAATACAAGACAATCAGGAAGCTTTTCATAAAATCTGGTTTTATTTGATCACATATGACTCTATATAACAAAGATCAAATAGTCATTTAACACAACACTACAAAGATTTTCCATATATCATTTTCAATGTTACAGGAAACTTCGATAGGTGTGTCTTGGTCAGAAGGCATTTTTTCCTTACATTTCTCAATAAATATTTATTTCATCTAAAACAATGCCATAATACGGATATAGCTCTTATTCAGGAAACAAGATTAAAAGAGATAGAATTGGATAAACTTAAGTGTAATTGGGTTGGAGAGGTGATTTCCACCCCCTGTATTGAAAGGAAAAAATGAGTGGCATTTTTAATAAAAAAAAATCTAGAATATCACATTTTAAAAAAGGATGCAGATACTGAGTGTAGATAATTAATAGAGTTTAAAGGTGTAACTTTCTCTTTAGATAATATAAATGCCCCAAATAATTTAGATCTGGTCAAGAATTCAGAATAAACTTTTTCCATATTCAGAGGACCACTTAATTATAGGAGGAGATTTTAATATAGCACCCAAGATGCCAATTGATCGAACCAGTCTTTCTAATAGACACAGAAGCATGAATTTGGGTAATTTAGCCTCTTGAGGACTTAACCATTTTAAAATGTTTTTAAAATTAAATGATATTTGGTGAACACATAATCCAGACATATCACTCACTTTCCAGAATTGTTTTTTTTTTTTAATTTCTCAGACTCTACTTGGGAAGGAAATACTGACAGATATTAAAGATATAATTATTTCAGATCATGCTCCAATTGTTTTGAATATCCCTCTCTCAAATATAATTATTAAAAATCAATAATAATAAATTTATGCTTAATAATAATAGTTTAACAATTTCCTAAAAGAAAATGGAAAGATTACTACAACTATAAAAAGGATTACCTCTAAAATTTAGATATTCTGGGAAGTAGCAAAGTACTCAAGGAGATATAAAAAAGGAAAATGAAAGCTAGAGAAGATCAATTGAATCAGGTAACTAATGCCTACAATACCTATTTGGCTCTTCCAACAAATAAAAGCTTGGAAAAGTATATGGCAGTTAGAAAGAAAGATATATTTATATATCAAGAAACACAGAATAAAAATTAAAATTAAAAAAAATCAGGCCAGATTTTTTAAAATTTGGCAATAAAATTGGACGCTATCTTGAGAAAATTGTTAAATTAACCAAGAAACAGAATATAGTTTAAGCAATAAAGATGGATAGGAAAATATATACTAAGGTAGCAGATATAAGATCTTTTTTTTAATTTTATCAAAAACTATATTCTATACCTTAAGTAATCAGGAGGAAAAGACCCAGTTTTAGTCAAGACTTATTACTAGGGATGGGCGAATGTTTTGCAACATTCGAAAAATGGCACGAATTTTAACACATTCGTTCATTCTAATCGAATTTCGAATGTTTACATAACATTCTAACATTCGATTTTCGAATGTTCGGTTTCGAATTTTACGATTACATTCGAAAATATTCATTTTGAAAAATTCGAATTTAGATTGTAATAGTATTTCTAATGCTTTTTCTTTAAATGTAATATTCGAATTATGCAATATTCGAATTCGAAAAAATTCGAATTTAGATTGTAATAGTATTTCTAATGCTTTTTCTTTAAATGTAATATTCGAATTATGCAATATTCGAATTAGAAAAATTCGAATTTAGATTGTAGATTGTAATAGTATTTCTAATGCTTTTTCTTTAAATGTAATATTCGAATTATGAAATATTCGAATTCGAAAAATTCGAATTTAGATTGTAATAGTATTTCTAATGCTTTTTCTTTAAATGTAATATTCAAATTATGCAATATTCGAATTCGAAAAATTTGAATTTAGATTGTAGATTGTAATAGTATTTCTAATGCTTTTTCTTTAAATGTAATATTCGAATTATGCAATACGTGTATTCGAATTCGAAAAATTCGAATTTAGATTGTAATAGTATTTCTAATGCTTTTTCTTTAAATGTAATATTCGAATTATGCAATATTCTTTATGGAAACATTTGAAATGATATATTTGTATCTGTTATGTATCAATTTACTAGATTCCCGCCCTACCACATGAACTATTGAACTTCTGAATAGTATTTGTTAAATAGAATGTTAAATTCGAAATGTCGAATGTGGACATTCGATATAATTATAAACATTCAAATTCGAAAGTGACATTCAAAAACTGTAAATAACATTCGATTTTCGAATTTTTAAGAATATTCGTTGTTATCGACATTCGGATTTAGAATTCGAATTTCGGTAATAACATTCGTTCTACATTCGAAATTCGAAAATTTACACATTCGGCCATCCCTACTTATTACACCTATTACAGATAGAGAGAGCCTGGCCAAGATTAACTCACCAATAACTGAAGAAAACTTTTCACAGTTAATAATGCCTCCCCAAATAAAGCCCCGGGACCTGACTAAATGCCACTAGAATTTTATAGGATGATAAACCTATTCTGACAAACCTTTTAACCCCTTAGTGACCAGACCATTTTTCAATTTTCTTACCGTTAAGGACTAGGGCTATTTCAACATTTCTTTTTGTGTTTAGCTGTAATTTTCCTCTTACTCATTTACTGTACCCACACATATTATATACAGTTTTTCTTGCCATTAAATGGACTTTCTAAACATACCATTATTTTCCTCATCCTATATAATAAAAGGCCAAGTGTGTTTTGTCTTAAGCTGTCATGCGCAGTAGAGACTGTGCGCGAGGACAAACACACCTGGCCTTCCAACTGACCTGGCATTTGGTATCAGCGTGTGGTGGAGTGGGCATGGCTGGGTGGGTGTGACGTGGGCGTGACCAGTGGGTGCAGCATGGGTGGGTCCGGGTGTGATGTGGGCAGGGCCGGGCGTGACACGGATGGGGCCAGGTGTGACGCCAGATGTCGGGGCCGACTACCGAGACAGAGAGCTCTAAGGGGGGATAGAGAGAGCAGAAGAGGGGGGATAAAGAGAGAGAGAGACAAAAGAGAGGGGGAGAGAGCACAAAAGAGAGGGGGAGAGAGTTCAAAAGAGAGTGGGAGAGAACACAAAAGAGAGGGGGAGAGAGCACAAAAGAGAGGGGGAGAGAGCACAAAAGAGAGGGGAGAGAGCACAAAAGAGAGGGGGAGAGAGCACAAAAGAGAGGGGGGAGAGAGCACAAAAGAGAGGGGGAGAGAAAACAAAAGAGAGGGGGGAGAGAGCGCAAAAGAGAGGGGGGAGAGAGCACAAAATAGAGGGGGAGAGAGTGCAAATGAGAGGGGGAGAAAGCGCAAAAGAGAGGGGGAGAGAGTGCAAAAGAGAGGGAGAGAGAGAGCAAAAGAGAGGGAGAGAGGCAGCAAAAGAGAGGAGAGAGAGAGCAAATGAGAGGAGAGAGAGAGAGCAAATAAGAGGGGGAAGAGAGAGAGCAAAAGAGAGGGAGAGAGACAGCAAAAGAGGGGGAGAGAGACAGCAATAGAGGGGGAGAGAGACAGCAATAGAGGGGGAGAGAGAGCAAAAGAGAGGGAGAGAGAGAGCAAAAGAGGGGGAGAGAGAGCAAAAGAGAGGGGGAGAGAGAGAGCAAAAGAGAGGGGGGAGAGAGAGAGCAAAAGAGAGGGGGGAGAGAGAGAACAAAAGAGAGGGGGAGAGAGAGAACAAAAGAGAGGGGGAGAGAGAGCAAAAGAGAGGGAAGAGAGAGAGAGCAAAAGAGAGGGGGGAGAGAGAGAGTAAAAGAGAGGGGAGAGAGAGAGAGCAAAAGAGAGGGGAGAAAGATCAGGATCACTTCCAGCACTTGCAACTCCAGAGGACGTTTCAGGCACGTCCTTGGTCATTAACTGACACTTTTTGTAGGACATGCCTGGCCCGTCCTTGGTCGTTAAGGGGTTAATTAATACTTTATTCAGAAAGTACCTATGTCTGAAAATTTTACGAGAGTTCTAACTACTCTTATTCTTAAAAAAGGTAAAGATCCAGTGGATATGAAAGCATACAGGCCTACCTCATTAATAAATATAGACTACAAAATAATGGCTACTATCATGGCAAACCAGCTAAAAATGGGTTTAAAAGAATTAATTCATACAGACCAGGTAAATTTCATAGCTGGTAGGACATTTACTCTAAATATCAGAAACATGTGTTGTATTAAATTATATTTAGAAATCAGAAGAATATAGAAACAGAGAATAGGATAACTGATTCAGAACTAATATCTATTGATGCTGAGAAGGCTTTTGACTCCATAGTTTGGGATCATCTTTTCACGTCTCTGGCGGGGTTTGGAATTCAAGGGAATTTTTTTAGCTATATTAAATCAATTTATGATAAACCCTCATCAGCAATCATAATTAATGGGACCCCTACACAATACATTTAACTGGGAAAAGGTACACAACAGGGATGCCCACTGTAACCTTTACTTTCTAATATGTCGATAGAACCACTTGCTATAAGAATTAGGAAGGAAATAGAAGGTATTAAGGTGAAGAATATGGATGTCAAAATGTTATTCTATGCTGATGATCTATTTGTGTTTATCAGTAATCTTCTGAAAAACCTACCAGCATAACTTAAAATATTTACCTCATTTTACTTAATATCCGGTTATAAAATCAACTTAAATAAATCAAAATTAATGTGGCTTAATAGAAACACAAGGGTTACAGAAATTGATAAATAGTTAAAACAATTAAGTATCTTGGCATAACGCTTAGTGCATAGCCTGAGAAATGGTATAGTTTAAATCTATAAGAATTATTTGTAAAAATACAAGATATTATCCAAAGCTGGCAACAAATATACCTCTCTCTGACTGGGAAAATGAATCTTCTAAAAATGATTATCCTCCCTAAACTTTTTTATAAATTATAAAATGTACCTGTATTTTTCTTAGAAAAATATATTAGGCGGTTTAAGACTATAATATGAACTTTGATTGGATGGAAAAAGAATAGATTTTCAAACCCGAAGTTAACACAACTTAAGACCAGTAAATACAGTGGATTTGCATAATCAACAAATGCATGATAGCAAGACAATGCAATAGCACTTAAACTGAACTTTAAATGAGTAGTAGATTTGTTTCTTACAAATTTCAAAGTTATGTCTATTTCTACTCCTCCTGTGTCATGTGACATCCATAAGCCAATAACAAATGCATAAACGTATATTCTTTAAATTCATGCACATGCTCAGGAGGAGCTGGTGACTCAAAAAGTGTTAATATAAAAAGTTGCACATTTGGTTAATGGAAGTAAATTGGAAAGTTGTTTAAAATAGCATGCTCTATCTGAATCATGAGAGCTTAATTTTGACTTGAATACCCCTTTAATAACTATGATATTATATTATAACTGGGCCTGTCTGTGCAAGTTACTGGATTTACAGGTCTGTGCAAGGTTACTGGATTTACCACAAAATTCTTGAATACCACTAGAAAATGATGTTATAAAGCCTTATATACGTTAAAAGCATTATTACATGTCGAAATTAAACATATCCCTAATGAAGTTTAAAAATGTAGTACAATTTCAAATATAATTAAGAGTTTGGCAGAAATTCTGTGGAAAAATGGGTGTCTATCCCCTCTCCGGCAACAGATCACAGATGCTGGGGAATATGGAATCAGGTCCTTTAGATCTAGGTGTGAAGCTTTGAATGCAGCCGCAAGCTCCCCCACACCAGAAGTCCCACAGCTGCTGATTTCTTGTCTTCTGACAACTCTCTGGATATTGAATCTGTACATTTTCTGCCAAAAAGTTGCTGACATTTGCAGGTTACTGACCATTCTTTGGATATTGATTCTGTACCTTTGCTTCCCACCAGTTGCTGACCTTTTTCTGACTGACCTCTGAGACCCTTTAGTCACGTCCTGGGACTTATACAACGTGTTGGGATTGTGTTATACAAGTCACTTCTCAGCAGCTGGGTCCCCTCCTGGACAGATGCTAGCCTCGCTATCAGAGAGTTACACTAGGGCTCCTCCATCTGTTTTTAATAGCAATCAGGTAGGTTTTACTCCAAGATCTGATAATACTAGGAGATTATTGAACATCTTCATGGAATTGTTGAACTTATGCTTACAACTTGTCACCTCTATCTTTAGATGCTGCAAAGGCTTTTGATAGGGTGAGGTGGAACTACCTGTGAGTGGTACTCTGCACCTTTGGGTTGCCAACTGGCTTTATTCCAGGGATTGTGGCTCTGTATTTAGAACCCTTTGCCACTGTTCAAATGGTACGCAGCAGGGATGTCCTCTCTCCCTTCTCTTGTTCACCCTTATCATCCAACTACTGGCAGAGAGGTTCATATAATATACTGACATTACAAGGCTGCTTTTATTCGACACTCTCCACAAGCTTGATTATTCATGGATGACCTTCTGGTGTCTATGAGTAAGTGCCACTAGGGTGCGCAAAACACATCAGATGTCCTGCCTGTATGTCTCCCTGTTTACATGTCTGTGCACCATTGGACCTTTTAATGTAGGTTTTCAATACAGTTTGCGTGTGATTCCGCCGCCTCTACGGCACTCCAAGAGTGTGGAGTACCCTGGGTGATGTCAGTAGCGGGTTCACTTCCACTTGTGGATTTTGCTCTGATCTTGAGACGCTGAGACCAGTGGCTCATCTGTTTGACCTTACGGTGTTCCTCATAGACTCTTGGAAATCCTTGCCTGCATTGTATAATTCCTTATAGCAATTTGTTAGGTTATTTGATTATGAAGTGAATTTTACTAAAAGAATGCCTATACTTTTCTACCTCTGAAATACATAGCCTTAAAGGGACACTTAAAGGGACATGAAACCCAAAATTGTTCTTTCGTGATTCAGAGAGATGATGCAATTTTAAACAACTTTCCAAATTACTGCTATTATTTAATTTGCTTCCTTCTATTGTTATCCTTTGCTGAAATATTTATCTAGGCAAGCTCAGAAGCAGCAAAGAACCTAGATTCTCGCTGTTGATTGGTGGATGCATATATATACAGATTGTCATTGGCTCACCCATGTGTTCAGTTAGAAACCATTAGTGCATTGCTGCTCATTCAACAAATGATACAAAGAGAATTAAGCAAATTAGATAATAGAAGTACATTAGAAAGTTGTTTAAAATTGTATTCTCTATCTAAATCATGAAAGAAAATTTTGGGGTTTCATGTCACTTTAAGTCAAAATTAAACTTTCATGATTCAGATAGAGCATGCAATTTTTTTTATTTTTTTATTTTCAAACAAGCTTTATTGAATCAAAATAAAATTAAGTTCCATACATACAGTGATAGCAATTTTTTTTTATCACTTTTATTTACAACCAGCAGTATATACAAGAAAAATTTAAATCCACAAAGTAACATGGCATACAATAAACCAAATAATATTGAGAGAAAAAAAGTAAAATATTAATATTATCAATATCTCACAAGGTTATGCCATTACATCATAAATAACATATATATTGCCGGGGATTTTTGGATTTTTATCCCTTAGACATCTTAACCAAAACTAAGAACAATCAAATTATAACTCATCAACCCATATAACAAAACAAAATTAACAAGACACACAAAAAAAAAAAAAAAAAAAGAGAGGACCATTTAATCTCCTCCCCTCTCCCCTTCTACCAAATTCCTAAAAGAACAATCTCAGAGTTTTTAAAGGGGAAAATCAAATAATCTATTTCTGTCTCCTGAAGTGTCTTTATGAAAATTGCCCATTTATTGAAAAAATTCCTTATATCTATTTCCTTATCAATATTAGTGTTTTTTTGTTCCAGTACACATTGCTTTTTTAAGTAATTTCTGACTTCAGAAATCGTCGGCAAAGCTCTAGATTTCCAATTTTTGCAAATCAAATATCTGGAGGCTAAGATGGAAAGATTTATTATTTTTTCATTAGTCTGAAAGTTACCTTCTGTCGATAGACATAATATGATTTGGTATAATGATAAAGTCAGTGTTTCTACCTTTAGTATAGTTTTAAGCCAATATTCTAATTTTTTCCAGAAGTCTCTTATTTTTGGGCACTGCCAAAACATATGTGTCAAATTTGCAGCAGGATAAGAGCATTTAGGGCTTTTGTTAAATTCTTGATTGTGGACTCTAAGACCTTTCTCTGGGGTGAAATATGCTCTATGAAGAAGCTTTAGATGCGCCTCCCTCCAGGTGGCTGATAACGTAGTTCTTGTTACTTTATTAATTGATAATTGAAGGGTTTTTGACTCAATATTATTCTGAGAGATTAAAATATTCCATGCTCTTGCCATGTTATCCAAAATAGGGGCACCTTTTCTGGCCCCAAGTATTTGGTAACATGGGGCAATGGACATGCGTCCAATTTTGTTGAGAGTTAACCAGTTTTCCAATTTGCCCAGCTCCCAGCACCATCCTGCCTCTCCAGTTAGTTCTATAATGGAATGTCTTATTTGCAAGTATGCAAAAAAATCTTTATTACGAAGGTTAAATTTTACTTTTAATTCCGCAAACGTCCTAACACATTTTCTGTCTTTTTCTATTAAGTAATGCACTCTATTGAGACCGCTATTATGCCATCTGTTAAATACTTCTGAGTCTATACCTGCTTGAAATCACGGATTCCCTATCAAGGGGAGGTAATTTGATACAGTGGTGGTTAATGAAAGATGTTTAGATAATTTCCACCAAGCCTTTATCGGATTCAGTATAGTTTTGAGACCTTTAATCTCTAAAGGAAGATCCTTAGGTGAGGAGTGTATCATAGCTGCAGGGAGATATGGCTTGCATATGTTTAGTTCAAGCTCATTATTTAAGATATAGTTTTTCGTAAAGATCCAATCAGCTACTATACGAGCTAAAAAACTAAGGTTGTAGAATCTAATATTTGGTAATGCTAAGCCTCCATGTTCCTTTGGTGTGACAAGTTTCTAAAGAGATATCTTGGGTCTTTTCCTTTGCCATATAAACTGTCTAATCGCCGTGTTGAGTAATCGGACATCTTTTTCTAATAGAATTACTGGTACATTTTGGAGAATGTACAAAAGTCTTGGAAGGAGGGTCATTTTGAATAGTTCTACTCGGCCTGATATTGATATCGGTAAATCCTGCCATAACTTAAGTTTCTCCTTAATATAAGTTAGTATAGGAGATATGTTAATTTTATAAAGGTCCCCTATATTGCTTGGTATATGAATTCCTAGATATTTGAAGGAGTCTGTGACTACCTTAAAAGGAACATCTAAATTAGAGGTACTATTTTTCCTGAGCCAGAGTATTTCGGATTTTGATTTGTTCACCTTATAGCCTGAGAAGGAACCAAAGTGGTCAATTATTTGAATAAGTTTTGGAAAATTTAACTTAGAATTGGATAAATAGATCAAGAGATCATCAGCATACAGTCCAACTTTCATCTCACACTTTCAGATTTTTATGTCATTAAGTGATTCCCTTATCATAATTGCTAATGGCTCGATAGCTATGTCAAAAAGAAGCGGAGAGAGAGGGCAGCCCTGGCGCGTGCCTCTGTCTATAGAAATCGGGAGAGAAATAATATCGTTTATTATTAGACTTGTAAAAGAATGATTATGTAGGTTTTCTATAAATTTAAGAAAATTACCAATGATCCCGAATTTTGTTAAAGAAGTTGTTATATGGCTAAAGGTTATCAAATCAAATGCTTTTTCTGCATCGATTGATAGAACAGCCAAGTCCGGGAGGCCCTCTCTCCCCGCCGCTGGAGAGGATGAATTCTGAATATAATCTAAAGTGACAAGAAGCTCTCGAATCTTTGCCGCAGAGTTACGTTTGTTTAAGAATCCTGCTTGGTCCATGTGTATTATTTTTGTTAAAATGGTCTGTAATCTATTTGCTAAGATGGAAGATAGAATTTTATAATCTGAATTTAATAAAGCAATTGGTCTATATGACTCTTTTTGCGTTGGATCTTTCCCTGGTTTTAAGATCAAAGTAGTATATGATGATGAAAAAGGTGAAACTGATTCGTTATCAATATAAATCTTGTTGATTAGATTACATAAGTAAAGTACTATATCTGTTGACAAAATCTTGTAAAATTCGTTTGGTAGTCCGTCCGGACCTGCTGCTTTATTAGCGGCAAGTTTAAGAATTACTCTTTCCGTCTCTTCCTTTGTGATAGGAGAATTGAGACTGATAATTTCTTCAGCCAAGGCTATTGGGTGTATAATTTTGCTCCAAAAGTCAGAGGCTTTCTCTATGTCATATCCTTTACATGTGTATAAATCTTGAAAATAATTAAAAAATAAACTAGAGATTTCTTTGGGCTTCAGAATTTGTTTCCCTTTATGTTGGAGTTTTTCAATAGAAGGTTTTTTTTCCTTCGTTTTTTACCAGTTTTGCCAACATTTTTCCAGATTTATTACCAAATCTGGAATTTAAGGTCTTTGTGAGTTTCCTGAGTCATTATAAAGGTATCTCTGGCGCTTTTAGCGCGAATATATTTTGCCCAATTTAGGGGAGATTTTTCAAATAAAAAGCGGTTATAAGAGTTAATCAATGCATTAATCATTTCTCTTTCTCTTGTTCTTATTTTCTTAGTTAAAGTAGCTATATAAGAGATAATTTCACCTCTGAGCACCGCTTTTGCAGTTTCCCAAAATATATTCGGACGCTGTATATAGTCACTATTGAAATTAGCATATTCAAGGAACTTATTCCGGAGCCAATTTTTAAATTTTAAATCTGTGGTTAAATAATAAGGGAAAAAAAATCGAGAGAATTTGGGTTTTGAATGATCTAGATGAAGCTCAAGAAACATAGGCCCATGATCAGATAAAAAGATCGGCATTATACCAGTTTTTATTCGTGTTGTAGATATATGCTCATCAATTAAGAATAGATCGATCCTGGAAAGGGTCTTATGGGCTTTAGAGAGGCAGGTGTAGTCCTGGGTGCTAGGGTTCTGTATTCTCCAAATGTCACGTAAAGCTAGATTTTGCTTAATTTTACTGATCAATTTAGAGTCAAGATTATCTTTTTTCTGTTTTAACTTTTTAACATTTCTTCTAAGTCTATCTAACGGGCATTGTGGCGCCATGTTGAAATCTCCTCCTAGAATCAAATGACCTTCGCTGAGTAACAAGAGTTTAGATTGAATAAGATTCCAGAATTCTGGATCAATAGTATTTGGTCCATATACATTGCAGAGTGTGTAGATCACCTGTGCTACTTTTAGCTTGACCAGTACAAATCTCCCCCCAGAGTCGGTCTCAGAGTGCAGAATCTCTGTTTGTGGTCTTTTCCCAATTAATATTGCTACACCCCTTTTTTTCCCAACACTTGGAGCAACGAATACTTCTTTAACCCATGTCTTCTTTAATTTAAGAGATTCTTCTAAGTTTAGGTGTGTTTCTTGCAAAAAGCCAATGTCTGTTTGTACTCTACACAAATGGTTAAGAATCGCTTTTCGTTTAATAGGCGTTGATATCCCCCCCACATTCCATTATATTATTTTTAATTTATCTATCTTTTGCCTTGTTTATATAAGGGGGAGATGGGCAGAGGAGATGGAGGAGAGGGGGGATAGAGAAAAAAGATACAAAACATAATAAAAAAAAAAAAAAAAGGGACAATTTTTTACATACAATGAACACATTGTCCCCTTCCCAATGGGATAACCCAATTGTAGGACCCTTCTTCTTACTTTTTTAATGATGGAGAAGAGAGAGAAAAAAGCAAAGCCATAGAGTAGAGAGAGAAGAGTAGCAGGAAGCCTCTATCTATTAATGAGAGTCTGAGTTTAATGTATTGAAAAATGTCTCAGCCATTTGAGCATCTTCAAATAGATGTATTGTGTCCTGTGCTATAACTCTGAGTTTGGAAGGGTAAATTAAGGTGGCCCGAAACCCATTTTGTATGAATTTAGTGCATATTGGTGCAAGTTCTCTTCTCTTAGAGGCTGTATCAGCCGACAAATCTTGAAAAATCAAGATCCTAGAATTTCCTATAAGGATTGGTTGATTTTTACGAAAATGTTGTAATAACATATTCTTATCCTGGTAGTTGAGTAGTCTGGCTATAATAGGCCTGGGATGTTTATTGTTCTTGCTATCTGAACGGGGGGTACCTAATCTATGTGCTCTCTCCACAACAATCGTATGGTAGGTTGGGGGGATTTTTAAAGCCTTAGTGAGTGTATCTGATATGAAGGAGTCTAGGTTTTCAAATTGCTTCTCTTCTGGGAGACCTATTATTTGGATGTTGTTTCTTCTTGAGCGATTTTCCAGATCCTCCAGCCTATCATATATTTTCTGAAAATTACTGCTTACTTTCTCAAGTTTAGTATTATGTGCTGATGTAAAATCCTCTAAGTCAGAGACCCTCTGCTCAACTTCTTGCAATCTATTAGAGAATTGCCTTACCTCTTGGGTTAATAGAGAGATATCTTGTTTTATTTCTGTCCTGAGGGTGTCAAACTTGGGTGCTAGGGTGTCTGAAATACAGGTGACCAAATTCTGTATATTAGTAAGGTCTTGTGGGACTAAATTATGAGGTATGGGAGATGATATTTCAACAGTGGGTTCTGGAGGGTTCTTAAGATTTCTATCCCTTTGTCTAGCGGCCATGTTCGGAGAGGGTGTTTTAGATGAATTAGAAAGAAATTTGTCCATGTGCAGAGTGTCTTGTGAATGAAAGTGAAGGAAGGCGTTTTCCTTTTTTTTTTTCTTTTTTTCAACGCTTACAATGAAGTGTAAAGGAAGTGGTATTAATACAAAAAGTATGAAATTATCAGTGAGTAAATTACACCCCGGTAAAGCTTACTACGGGGTAGTTAATAAAGGAAGTGAGGGTGAAAAGAGAGGGGGAGAAAAGAGAAAAATAAATCCAGTGCTTCGGGGGGGGGGGTGTATGTTATAATGTGAGTGCAAGTGAGGTGTTGTGAGGGGAGTGAGATGAAAAACAAAAAACACAAGAAAAAAAGTTAGCTATATGTGTGTTAGGGCACAATAGACATTGATTTAGAGAACGTTAAGAGAAAAAAAAAAAGGGAGGGATAGTTACTTAAATTGAGCCCCCTTACTCCTTATTTACACTATGGGAAAAATGTAAAATATCAGAGTTTTAATCTTAGCAATTAGTTGCTATTTAAATAAACACTAAAATACATGTTTACAAAGGTTCTTTTTGTCAGTGCAGGTATTTAAGTTGTATTTATACTTGTCAAGAACAAGATAGTCTATATGTGGAATGGGAGGTTTAGTCTAGTCAATTAATTGTCATTTAATTAAGCAGTGTAGTAACTATTTGGTTTGATTCTTCCTGCCAACACTAGTATTACTTTAATCCAACCACTGAGATATAAGTTTGTGCAGAAGCTACACTGTATTGGGAGAGGGGGAATTTCCTTCTCTCTTCCCCCTTCTGTTCCCCTTTCTTCCCCTTTAATGTAAAGGGATTTCTCACCTATCAGAGATGTGTACTAGTTCTTTTATTAATTGTTATTATAGCTTAAAAACAGACTATTTTAACAAATGATATTACTTATGTCAGCTTATAGTTAAAAAACAGCCTAAAAAAAAAAAAAAAAACCAGTATGTTGCAGCATCAAAACAGAATATGACTCAAACTTTTGCAAGGCATATAAAAGTAGCAATTTTGTAACCCTTATTTTTCTATCAGAGTTAACAGCAGCTGGTATCCATCTTATCAATGCCAACTTAAGCCTATGATTTATACAGGTTAAATGTCTATGTAGGAAAATGTAATCAAGTTTATCTCCAGGGGAAGGGAAGCAATTTAAATTACTTCAAGGTAACTTGATACTTGCAAAATTATTAATAAAGAGAATTTCAAATAATTACCCCCTATTTTACCTCTTTATTTGTCTCCTCTCATCTTTCTTCCCCCTCTCAAATTTGATCACTACCACCTTCTTAATAAATGATAGCCTGAATAAGCCAGAGTCTGCATGTAAACAGGGAGAAAGTTATGGAGAAGAGGGGCAATAGCTATATTTTGCCAAGGGGAGAGAAAAATCTGATAACCTTTCTAGGATTGTGCAGATTAGCACATAACCCGTATAATTTCTTTACCTTACCCTCTCTTCCCCTTCACAACCTTCTTAATTTAACTCAGTAGCTTTGCCCAGTTATGTTTGCTTTGTATGATTTTAGTAACTTATTATCTGCCTATTTAAAGCAGTCTTTAAAAAGGGACAGACGAATTTTCAGTATAGGAACATGTGCAGTATCTCAGTGATAACAAAATCCTGTAAAGAAAAAAAAAAAAAAATCTAGCACCTTTTGTTATACATAATAGTTTAGCCAAGATTTTACACTGCTAATATAGAAAGGGGCTGAGTTGTATTGTGTCCAGCTACAAATATTCTAGGCAATTTTCAATGGATTGAAAGAGTCTGATATTTGTCAGTCAATTGGCCCCTTAACACTGTACTCCTCGATTTTCTTCCAATGCCTCTACCCCAAAAAGATAAATCATACTTTTAAGCCAAGGATGACATTTTTGGTAAGGGAGTAGGGAAAGAAAAGGCCAGTACAGTTCAGATGGAAATGTCTATAATCAGTTGATTAAGATATGAAGCCGTTTCTTGCAGGGGGCCCAGTTAATGCCTAATACTCAAGCTGTGGCATATAAATGTATTATACTTTACCACCTGCTGTCCGGGTGTCTAGTTGAGAAGTGGGGTCTTTCTGAAGCGCCTAGCCCCCTCGCACAGCACCGGTGGGAGGGGGGTGGCGGACAAACAAGCAAATCCAGCAGAGTGCCGTGACTTCAACCACAGAGCCCCAGCGTGTACGGAGTAGCAGTCCACTCTCAGCACGCAGCCGAACAGGCGGAGTGATCCAGGCCCCTCACGCAGCACCGGTGGGAGGAGATCCCTGGACCAATGGGGATCAGCAGCCCCGATGATGCTCCGTTCCTCTCACCTGCCGCTGGAGGCTCGATGAGCCGTGGGACAAGACAATCAGCAGGGATCACCACAGAGGCCCAGCGAATGAGCGTCCCCCACTCCCGGACCAGAGAACCACAGAGGCAGTCCAAGCCACAGTCCACCCCAAGCTCAGCCAGGTAAACTTTCTTTCCAACGAATTGGTAGGGGTTAAAGCACACGGGCCTCCGTCCGAGGAGGGGCTGCAGATATCGATTAGGCTTCGTCTCTAATTTGTGCACCCGGGGCAGGTGAAACCCCCTTGCTTGTAATGGACCAGTGATTGGGAAGGTTTAGTGCAGAGGAGGTGTTTTGTTAGACCAAGTTCGTCCTCCTGCTTCTCTCTCTTTACAGCACAGTTTGTAGTTGTGCTTGTATATTTCTTTACTCTTTACCAAGATAAGTAAAATACGATATAAGTCCTTGCG
The DNA here is from genome assembly GCF_027579735.1 of Bombina bombina. Lineage (NCBI taxonomy): Eukaryota > Metazoa > Chordata > Amphibia > Anura > Bombinatoridae > Bombina > Bombina bombina. The sequence continues at coordinate 712,005,594 of NC_069503.1, read as the reverse complement.
GCTGCTGACATATGCCGCTTAGTGCATTGGTGAGGCACTAATTAGGTTCCAGTAACGGTGATATTTGGTTTACAAGCCGCCCGGGGTCTGAAGGGTTTTTAGGCGCAGAATTCTCGCCAACAGGCTTGTAGGGACGGTAATCAGACCAGGTGCTTCACGTGACCATGCACCTGAGCTCCTCCTCCGGAACCTCTAGAGAGCATGCAATTTTAAACAACTTTTCAATTTACTTCCATTAACAAAAAGTGCACAGTCTTTTTATGTTTACACTTTTTGAGGATTTTCAGGATTACCTTGGATGAGAGCAGGTAAAATAACCATATTTACTATTCAGCTGATTATTTCACCTGTGCTCCAGTTTGGATATCTTCAAAACCTGGCCTATTAGAGAGGTTTGAGGACAGGTTTGTGTCTTAGCCTGTCATAAAACTTCTAGACTGGTTACTATTAAGTCAATATACTAGATAACACTGAGTTAGTCTTGCTCATATCTAAATCAGTCAGAATGTAACCTATGTTTTAAAGATGTCAGCTCCCATATCACAATGGGGGCAGGGCTGAGAATTTGTAAGTGCTCATTATGCAAGAAAACAAGTAAGTTGTTTCTTTTTAAGTTTACTTTGATTTAACATTTGTTTTTACTGAATGAGCATTGTTTAATATCCCTTTAAAGGACAGTCAAGATAAAATTAAACTATCAAGATTCAGAAAGGTCATGCAATTTTAAACAACTTTCTAATTTACTTTATCAAATTTGCTTTGTTCCAATTGTATTTTTTGTTGAAAGCTAAACCTAGGTAGGCTCATATACTAATTTCTAAGGCCATCGCTTATCTCAGTGCATTTTTACAGTTTTTCACAGCTAGACAGCGTTATTTCCTGTATGCCATATAGACAACATTGTGCTCACTCCCTTGGAGCTTCTTATTAGTCAGCACTGATTAGCTAAAATGCATGTCTGTCAAAAGAACTGAGATAAGGGGCAGTCTGCAGAGGCTTAGATACAAGATAATCACATAGGTAAAAAGTGTATTAATATAAGTGTTAGTTATGCAAAACTGGGAATGGGTAATAGAGATTATCTTTTTAAACAAAATTTTTGGAGTACACTGTCCCTTTATTTACTTTTTTGTCTCACAAGTCTAAATTTTAAAGTGTTTTTGTAGTATGGGAGAGAGATGGCTACCAATTTTTTTTTTCTCAAACGTACTTATCTTCCCCACTGCTTACTGATTACTGTTCCAGCTCATACTCTGGGGCATATTTATCAAGCTCCATATGAAGCTTGAAGCCCCGTGTTTCTGGCGAGCCTTTAGGCTAAAGACCACTGCTCCATAACCTGTCCGTCTGCTCTGAGGCGGCGGACAGAACTCGCAAGAAATCAACCCAATTGAATACGATCAGGTTCATTAACACCCCCTGCTAGCGGCCGCAAATCTGCAGGGGGCGGCATTGCACCAGCAGTTCACAAGAACTGCTGGTGCAATGATAAATACCTACAGCGTACGCTGTTGGCATTTATCGATGTGTGGCGGACATGATCCTCAATATCGGATCATGTCCGTCCACACCTTGTTAAATAGGCCCCTCTGAATCAGTTCCAATTAGTTCTGCATATGTATATTTAACAGTGGAAGCCTCTAAGGGCCTCTCTTAATGTGACAGAAAACACCTTGAGATGTTTATATAAAATATTTAAATTATGTGTAAAGAAACAACTTTGCAATATATTTTCATTATTTATGTTGCCCTCTTTATGTAATTTAGCTATGAAAATTTTGCACTTTCTAATTCTCAGAACTTGAAACGCATCCTGCTGACTTCTGAAGGATAACCCTATGGATTGTTCTGGTGAACTGCTGGTGCAATGCCGCCCATGCAGATTTTCGGCCAATCGGCCGCTAGCAGGGGGTGTCAATCGTATCTGATCGGGTTGATTGCTGTCCGCGGCCTCAGAGCAGGCGGACAGGTTATGGAGCAGCAGTCTTTAGACCGCTGCTTCATAACTGGTGTTTCTGGCGAGCCCAACACGGGGCATCAAGTTCCATACGGAGCTTGATAAATATGCCCCTATGTATCTGTTCCTTATTGGGAAAATGAACAGCAAAACAATTCCTTTTTTTTTTCAGTAACTTTATGACTGTGGCTAGCCTTGTTGCCTGTTCACTAAGGCCCAGATTGGCTTCTCCAAATAAAGCAAAGTATGTTAATTTGTTTTTAAAATGTTAAGACTTGGCTGATATGTTATTCTACAGCAGCAGAACAGAAATGTCTTGTAATTATAAGGTGTTTACTGTAACTAAGTTTCTTAAATTTGTTAGTCTTTCAGTGCCAGATGTGCCCTACTACCATAATGCAGCTATGATTACTCATGTAGTATTTAGACATTCCATACCAACCCTTCTAAATGGAGGCAGCTAGAGGAAGCATCAGTTCCAATGGGTATGGCACTCAAAGATTTAATATGGGTCATGGCCCATACCCCTACATGCTTCAGTATCCCGCATTCAATAATACACATGTGAAAGAGTGAGAGAGGAATAATGAGTTCACAGAGAAATAGTGGTGTTTAACTATTGTACATAGTAGGTCAGCATGCATTGTGCTATCTTGTATGAATTGTATCTGAAACTTTTGATAAAATGGCATATGGTTCCTGTCAAATTACATTGGATTTCACCAACTTGCACTGCCGTATTCTGGAGAGTGTGGTGAGTTAGGTATACATAATTATATCTGGTGGAGCTGCCCAAGAATGCAGGCTTTTTGGAAACAAATAGCACAGATACTGCAAGAGCTTAGTATGCTTAATACACAGTTTCAGTGTTGGTGCTCTCTTCCATATCAGTTTTTAAATGTTTTACAAATCCTCCAGATTTCTCTGGGTCTCTATATTATTAACAGCCAATCAGTAGCAAGAAGATGGCTGAAAGTAGAAAGACTGACTTAGCCTCAGGTACTATACATTATTCATTATCAGAAAAATGGAGAAATGTTCCTTAAGCACAAAGCCGAGTGGCAATTCAGAGTGATTTGGGTAGATTGAGATACTTAAATGGCAATCTGCTTATGCAGACACTCCTGGCTCTGAGGAGGGAGACAAAATATTGTCATGAGTTTAATTTTAAAGTTGGTTTTTCTTTCTCTTCTGTACCTCTATCTTGGTCCTAAGCATAGTTTTACCCTCTTATCCCCCCTACCCCCCCACCACACTTTTTTTTTTTGTTTTCATAAGAGGTGGTGCTTCTATATGGGCCGAGCAGATGTCTCAGCCCACTTCTTTTAATCTCACTCGGTTTGTTCTTTTTGGTCTGTTTTTTTTACCTATTTTACCATTTAGAATATATAGTGGTGATGTTGATCTCTTGTACAATAAGAGAAACAGTTTTTCACATCTGGTTGGTTCTGGTATTTTCGTACTCTAAAGCCTCCTAGCAGATTACATTATAAAACGTTACGGTGGAGGCCATCTTTATAGACAGCTCAACCATGTTACTGTTACTTTTTAAGAACTGCTGGTGCAATGATAAATGCTGAGAGCGTATGCTGTCTGCATTTATTGATGTGCAGCGGACATGATCCACAATCATGTCCGCTCGCACCTTGTTAAATATACCCCTATATCATTAATGTTAACATGTCTTGTGTTGTTAAATTATTAATTGTTATTGTACTTCAAGTGAAATTTTCAATAAAAATGTTTTTTCTTCTTATGAACCCGATATATATATGTATATATATGTATATATATATATATATATATATATATATATATATATATATATATATATATATATATTAAGCATATTTGCATATATATATATATATATATATATATATATATATATATAAATATATATATATATAAAAGCAAATATGCTTAAAAACGAAATTTATGCTTACCTGATAAATTTCTTTCTTTCTTGACACAGTGAGTCCACGGATCATCTCTAATTACTATTGGGAATATCTCTCCTGGCCAGCAGGAGGAGGCAAAATGCACCACAGTAAAGTTGTTATGTATCTCCTCCCTTCCCTCCAACCCCAGTCATTCGACCGAAGGAAAAGGAGAGAAAGGAAGTAACACAAGGTGCAGAGGTGCCTGAGGTTTACAAAACAAAGCCTGTCTAAATAAACAGGGCGGGCTGTGGACTCACCTTGTCAAGAAAGAAAGAAATTTATCACGGTGAGTCCACGGATCATCTCTAATTACTATTGGGATTTAATACCGAAGCTAGAGGACATAGATGATAAGAGAGGGACAGACAGGTAACCTAAACAAAAGACACTACTGCTTGAAGAACCTTTCTCCCAAAAGAAGCTTCAGCCGAGGCAAAAGTATCAAATTTATAGAATTTTGAAAAAGTGTGTAGAGAGGACCAAGTTGCTGCCTTGCAAATCTGTTCCACAAAAGCTTAATTTTTGAATGCCCAGGACGAGGAAACAGCCCTCGTGGAATGAGCCGTGACTCTCTCAGGAGGCTGCTGTCCAGCAGTTTCATAGGCCAAGCGAATTATACTCTTCAGCCACAAAGAAAGAGAAGTAGCCGTAGCTTTTTGACCCTTGCGTTTCCCAGAGAAAACAACAAACAAAGCAGAAGACTAATGAAAATCCTTAGTCGCCTGTAAATAGTATTTCAACGCACGCACCACATCTAGGTTGTGCAGCAAACGCTCTTTATGAGAAGAAGGGATAGGACACAAAGAAGGAACAACGATTTATTGATTAATGTTCCTGTCCGAAACCACTTTATGAAGGAAAACTACCTTATCCGAATGAAAAATAAGTTAAGGGGATTCACACTACAGAGAGCTCAGAGACTCTACGAGCAGAAGAAATTGCAACGAGAAATAAAACTTTTCAAGATAACATCTTAATATCTAAGGAATGCATAGGCTCATACAAAGCCTGCTGAAGAACTTTAAGAACAAGGTTAAGACTCCAGGGAGGAGTTACAGGTTTGAACACAAGCCTGATTCTGACCAAGGCCTGACAGAATGATTGCACGTCTGGTACATCCGCCAGACGTTTATGCAACAAAATAGACAAAGCAGATATATGACCCTTCAGAGCACTCGCAGACAAACACTCCTGGAGAAAGGACAAAATTCTAGGAATCCGAACTCTACTCTAAGAGTAGCCTCTGGATTCACACCAATACAGATATTTTCGCCATATCTTATAGTAAATCTTTCTGGTAACAGGCTTACGAGTCTGAATCATGGTCCCAATGACCGACTCAGAAAACCCACGCTTAGATAGAATTAAGCGTTCAATCTCCAAGCAGTCAGCTTCAGAGAAACGAGATTCTGATGAAGGAAGGGCCCTTGAAGTAGAAGGTCCTTCCTCTGTGGAAGTCTCCATGGTGGAAAAGAAGACATCTCCACTAGGTCTGCATACCAGATCCTGCGAGGCCATGCCGGTGCAATGAGGATCACCGACGCCTTCTCCTGTTTGATTCGAGCAATGACCCATGGAAGGAGAATGAATGGAGGAAATAGGTATGCTAGACTGAAATTCCAAGGAACCCGCCAGAGCATCTATCAGTACAGCCTGAGAATCCCTTGATCTCGACCCGTACCTCGGGAGCTTGGCATTCTGTCCAGATGCCATGAGATCCAGCTCCAGCTGTCCCCATTTGATAATCAAGTTGGAAAACACCTACGGATGGAGTTCCCACCCCCCCGGGTGAAAGGTCTGTCTGCTCAGAAAATCTGCTTCCCAATTGTCTACCCCTGGAATTTGGATCGCAGATAGACAGCAATAATCTTGGCTACCTCTGTCATGGCCAAGGAACTCCAAGTTCCTCCCTGATGGTTGATATAAGCTACTGAAGTTATGTTGTCCGACTGGAACCTGCTAAACTGGGTGGAAGTTAACTCCGCCCAAGTCCATTTCCCCTGAGCCTTTAGCAAGCCCCAGACTGCTCCCCATTCCAGCAGGCTGGCATCTGTGGTCACAATCACCCAGGTAGGTCTGCGGAAGCAGGTTCCCTGGGAAAGATGTTCCTGAGACAACCACCAAGGAAGAGAATCTCTTGTCGCCTGATCCAGTTGTAATCGCGGAGACCGATCCGCATAATTCCCGTTCCATTGTTTGAGCATGCATAACTGCAGAGGTTTGAGATGGAACTGGGCAAACGAAATGATGTCCATGGCAGCTACCATCATACCAATTACCTCCATACATTGGGCCACTGACGGCCTTGGAGAGGAGAAGGGTAAGACAAGAGTCGAAGATCTTTGTTTTTCTGACCTCTGTCAGAAATATTTTAATTGATAAGGAATCTATTATGGTTCCCAAGAACACTACCCTTGTAGCTGGAATCAAGGAACTCTTTCCAAAATTCACCTTCCATCCGTGAGAAGGCAGAAAAGATAACGACATCTCTGTGTGGGAGTTTGCTTGTTGAAAGGATGGCACCTGAACCAGAATGTCATTCAGATAAGGCGCCACTGCATTGCCCCACAACCGGAGCACCGCCAACAGGGCTCCTAGGACCTTTGAGAAAATTCTGGGAGCTGTGGCAAGGCCGAATGGAAGAGCCACAAACTGGAAGTGTTTGTCTAGAAAAGCGAACCTCAGAAACTTGTGATGATCCCTGTGGATGGGAACATGCAGGTACGCATCCTTTAAATCTACTGTTGTCATGAATTGACCCTCTTGAACCAAGGGAAGAATGGAATGAATAGTTTCCATCTTGAAGGACGGTACTCTGAGGAACTTGTTTAGACTTTTGAGGTCTAAAATTGGTCTGAAAGTTCCCTCTTTTTTTGGGAACCATGAACAGATTGGAGTAGAATACCAGACCATGTTCCTTCATTGGAACAGGAACTATCACTCCCAGGACACATTGTAAAAACGCCTCTCTTTTTATCTGGTCTACAGATAATCTTGAGAGCAGATACCTGCCCCTGGAAGGAAAGGTCTTGAACCCTAGTTTGTATCACTGGGACATGATGTTAACCACTCAGGGATACGGAACATCTCAAACCCAGGCCTAAGCGAAGAAAGAAAGTCTGCTCTCCACAAGATCTGGTCCCGGATCAGGGGCAGACCCTTCATGCTGACTTTGAGTCATTAACGGGCTTCTTAGATTGCTTCCCCTTGTTCCAAGACTGGTTGGACTTCCAGGAAGGCTTGGACTGTTCCTGCTTGGCAGAGGGAGAGGAAGGCTTACCTTTGAAGTTTTGAAAGGAACAAAAATTACTCTGACGTCCTTTCTGCTTATTCCTCTTATCTTGAGGGAGGAAATTCCCCTTTCCTCCCATAATGTCTGAAATAATTTCATCCAAGCCCAGCCAAAACAAGGTCTTACCCTTGTAGGGAATTGCCAAAAGCTTAGGCTTAGACGACACATCCACCGACCAGGACTTCAACCATAAAGCTCTGCGGGCCAGTACGGCAAAACAAGAAATCTTTGCTCCCACCTTAATAACTTGTAGGGAATTAGCCAATTTAAGAGCCTTGATCCTATCCTGGATCTCTTCAAGGGGAGTATCTGTCTGAATAGAATCAGACAACGCATTAAACCAGTATGCTGCCGCGCTGGTGACGGTAGCAATACACACCGCAGGTTGCTATTGTAAACCCTGGTGTACATACATCTTCTTAAGTAACCCTTCCAACTTCTTAGCTATAGGATCCTTAAAGGAACAGCTATCCTCTATGGGAACAGTGGTTCTCTTAGCCAAAGTGGAAATTGCCCCTTCCACCTTGGGGACCGTCTGCCAAGACTCCCTAATAGAGTCAGCTATTGAAAACATCTTCTTTAAAATTGGGTATGGAGAAAAGGGGATACCAGGTCTCTCCCATTCCTGAGCAATAATCTCTGTAGCCCGGTCTGGTACAGGGAAAACCTCCACCACGGAAGGTACATCAAAGTACTTGTTTAGCTTACTAGACTTCTTAGGATTGACTAAGACAGTAGTGTCGGAATCGTCCAAGGTAGCCAAAACCTCCTTAAGTAACAAACGGAGGTGTTCCAGCTTAAATCTGAAGGATACGACTTCAGCATCACAAGAAGGAATTACACTGTCTGAGTCTGAGATTTCACCCTCAGATGCTACTGAAGTATCTTCCTCCTCAGACTTCTGGGAAGGAACATTCGGAATAGCCACGACTGTGTCAGAAACCTTGCTCACTGATTCTTTAGATTTTGTCTTGCACTTTGCCTGCAGCATGGGAAAAGCAGACAGTGCATCAGTTACTGCAGAAGATATGTGGTAGCAATGTCTTGCAACGTAACTCCAACTGGAGTGTGAGAGGAAGCGCAGGGCACTGCGTGTGTGTGTGGACGATAAGGTTTGGGACACTTGAGGAGAAAGCTGCGGCATATCTTGAACAGGAGACCCCTGAACAGCATCCGCCTTAGATAATAATGGCTCCAGGGGCGTATTATGGGCTAGGCCAACAAGGCCCGTGCCTAGGGCGGCAGATTTGGGGGGGGCAGCACTTTTTTACACCAGGGGCCCCGACCATCAGAATGCAGTTGCTTCGCCAGAGCATCTGGATCACTATCAGGAGGTGGCGAGTTCCAAGCAGAACATGCTGCAGAAATGTTTCAAGCAGAACAAGCTATGATCTGCTGGGCCATTTATAGCAGTGAGCATAGGTCATGTTGCAAGTCAAACATATTTCTAAAATATGGCTCTAATGAAGAAAGGATAATGTGTGAATAAAACATAACGCTTATTGAAACAAGCCGAAAATGTAAAAACACTGCTCTGTGTTTGCTGAGCCCTGTGGCCCTGTGGTATGCCTTTGTATTTTAAATTTTTTATGTGTTTCAATAAACATTAAGTTTTTTTCAGACATAATTTAGAAATACGATTTTTACTAATATGTGTTTTGAGTTTTGAGACCGGCTTGGCTCTTCACAATGTTAACTGGTTGCCAGAGTCACGTGATTTTCTACACACTTTCTGAGAATGGAACTGCGTAGACGGAGACCGGGAGTAGCGTTGTATGTGTCGGGGTGGGACTCAGCTGCTCACAGGTACTTTCCTGATTTCCAGCGGCAAGTCATATTTTACATAGTTTCTTCCTTGTAGCCTCTCCATAAGATACTGAGTAGTTTTTATTTTATTTGTTGACAAGGATGTAAACAATTAGAAATATTATTGCTAGTACACTTTAATGCTCTGTTAGTAACTGTTACCACTATTTAATTTCTGTGTCATGTGGCACAGTGACTGGTTAGTGCACTCTATTTCCTATTGTATACGGGAGACTGCAGAAGAAATACTCTTCCCTGCTTAGTGGTAAGGTGGGGCGCAGGACAATGCGGCTCTAAGCTATGATGGGCATGGGATGGGTCTAGTAAGCTTATAGATAGGCATATGGGCAAACTACTGTACATGGTCAAATTGTGTATAACTAAAAAAAAAAATATTCTTGCTCTGAAATTGCACCAAAGCTATTACTGGCTGGATGACAAGTATATTTCTTTGATTTTAGGTCATGTAATTTTTTTATGAAAAATAAAGGCAATTCTATATATTAAAATGCTATGCCCTATACAGATGACTTGCAACCGTTCTAAATTATTTTGGTTATTCAACACCCACCCTCTCTCAGCACTGCCCCTGCCGCCCCTGCCTCCTCCCAGTTTGTTCAGAAATGTTGTCTTTAAAAAATAAAACAATGTCATGTTACACAATGAACAAAAACTATTATGGCTACAAACGGCCTAAAACCGGAGGGGGGGGGGCGGCAGAGCTTTGAGTGCATAGGGCAGCACAAAACCTAAATATGCCACAGGATGGCTCAGATTCAAAAAGTCTATCCCTGTAATGTAATGTTCTCTCAATATATGAGGAACAAAAAGGGATTGGTGGTTCCACATTAGCATCAAAACACAAAGTACAAGTAACATTTTGCAGGGCCTCTTGGTCCATCTTTACCCAATAAATGAACAAATACAAAATAAAATACTTTTATTTAACTTTGAAACTTATGTCAAAAAAACTTTACTGTCCCTGTAAATTTAAAAGTAACTTTTTATTTTCTAACAGCAAAACAGCGGCTCTATAGAACCACAGACAGCCTCGACACCTCAGCAAGCTCTGCTGAGGTGCCTACCTGTCCTGCTGGTTGCCGGAGTCAATAGTAGAGAATATGCAGACTCAATCCAGAGCTGCTCCCACAGGGTATCCGGCGAGCGCTCTCACCGACGTCTGAGAATGCAGAGCCGCAATGAAAGTACGTCACCCTTCCGGCACTCAGGAAGTGATCAGGAAAAAGGCGTGCAAAAACTCTTTTGCTGTTTCAGAAAAGACCCGCCCATTGTGGGCGTACCTAGCTGAACCTTCCGGCCTGGCATTAACCTCCTCTATGAAAGTAAAGCCGCCGAGAATAAGTAAAACACAGTACCATTTTGGTACTGTGCCTGCACAATCTGCCTCACATTATACTATTAAACCATAAAAGGATTAATGCATCTAACGTCCCATACAGAGCTAACTGTTAAAGTGCCATATTTTTTTCCTTCTTAGAAAAATAAAATTTAGCGCTTACCTTAATGTAAATCTGCCTGACAGCAGGGAAGCTTACTAGGTTTGAGAGGCATCCTCCCTCACATGGACCTGTGGAAAAAAAAGAAAGACTGAGTAATCTTACTCAGGCTTTCAAGTTATGGCAGCAACAACTATTTGGGAGGCGCAGTGAGGATTATAGCCCACAAGTTCCCAATTGCTTAAAAGCCACCACTGCTCTACTGAAGAGACTGACATGGGCTACGGCTAAATCACAGAAAAGAGGAGACCAAACTTGTTCTGCTTCAAAATAATAAAATCTTGATTGAAGAATCTTCTTTCAGACACCTAAATGTTACCACCTCCTTGCTTTTAACGTAGGAAAAGAGAATGACTAGCGTTGGAGGGAAAGGAGGTGATACTTAACAGCTTTGCTGTGGTTCTCTTTGCCTCCTCCTGCTGGCCAGGAGAGATATTCCCAATAGTAATTAGAGATGATCCGTGGACTCACCGTGTCATTAGAAATAAATATATACTGTATATGTGTGTATAGTATACAATAGATTTATTTAAAACAATGTTAATACTTTATTCCTTTTAAATTTAAAGATACCAAAGATACTCAAGGGGATATAAAACCCAAAAAACGTCAGTAGTGATTCAGACAAAGCATGCAAATTTAAAAAAGTTTTCTATACTTCTATTATACAGGGAGTGCAGAATTATTAGGCAAATGAGTATTTTGACCACATCATCCTCTTTATGCATGTTGTCTTACTCCAAGCTGTATAGGCTCGAAAGCCTACTACCAATTAATCATATTAGGTGATGTGCATCTCTGTAATGAGAAGGGGTGTGGTCTAATGACATCAACACCCTATATCAGGTGTGCATAATTATTAGGCAACTTCCTTTCCTTTGGCAAAATAGGTCAAAAGAAGGACTTGACAGGCTCAGAAAAGTCAAAAATAGTGAGATATCTTGCAGAGGGATGCAGCACTCTTAAAATTGCAAAGCTTCTGAAGCGTGATCATCGAACAATCAAGCGTTTCATTCAAAATATTCAACAGGGTCGCAAGAAGCGTGTGGAAAAACCAAGGCGCAAAATAACTGCCCATGAACTGAGAAAAGTCAAGCGTGCAGCTGCCAAGATGCCACTTGCCACCAGTTTGGCCATATTTCAGAGCTGCAACATCACTGGAGTGCCCAAAAGCACAAGGTGTGCAATACTCAGAGACATGGCCAAGGTAAGAAAGGCTGAAAGACGACCACCACTGAACAAGACACACAAACTGAAATGTCAAGACTGGGCCAAGAAATATCTCAAGACTGATTTTTCTAAGGTTTTATGGACTGATGAAATGAGAGTGAGTCTTGATGGGCCAGATGGATGGGCCCGTGGCTGGATTGGTAAAGGGCAGAGAGCTCCAGTCCGACTCAGACGCCAGCAAGGTGGAGGTGGAGTACTGGTTTGGGCTGGTATCATCAAAGATGAGCTTGTGGGGCCTTTTCGGGTTGAGGATGGAGTCAAGTTCAACTCCCAGTCCTACTGCCAGTTTCTGGAAGACACCTTCTTCAAGCAGTGGTACAGGAAGAAGTCTGCATCCTTCAAGAAAAACATGATTTTCATGCAGGACAATGCTCCATTACACGCGTCCAAGTACTCCACAGCGTGGCTGGCAAGAAAGGGTATAAAAGAAGAAAATCTAATGACATGGCCTCCTTGTTCACCTGATCTGAACCCCATTGAGAACCTGTGGTCCATCATCAAATGTGAGATTTACAAGGAGGGAAAACAGTACACCTCTCTGAACAGTGTCTGGGAGGCTGTGGTTGCTGCTGCACGCAATGTTGATGGTGAACAGATCAAAACACTGACAGAATCCATGGATGGCAGGCTTTTGAGTGTCCTTGCAAAGAAAGGTGGCTATATTGGTCACTGATTTGTTTTTGTTTTGTTTTTGAATGTCAGAAATGTATATTTGTGAATGTTGAGATGTTATATTGGTTTCACTGGTAAAAATAAATAATTGAAATGGGTATATATTTGTTTTTTGTTAAGTTGCCTAATAATTATGCACAGTAATAGTCACCTGCACGCACAGATATCCCCCTAAAATAGCTATAACTAAAAACAAACTAAAAACTACTTCCAAAACTATTCAGCTTTGATATTAAGGAGTTTTTTGGGTTCATTGAGAACATGGTTGTTGTTCAATAAAAAAATTAATCCTCAAAAATACAACTTGCCTAATAATTCTGCACTCCCTGTAAAATTTGCTTCTTTTCCATGGTATTCTTGGTTGAAAAGATACCTAGGTACATGTCTGAAGCACTACATGGCAGGAAATAGTGCTGCCATCTAGTGCTCTTGCAAATGGATAACATTCTTGCAAAATTGCTGCCATATAGTGTTCCTAACCTGAGCAGGTTCCTGAGCTTACATCCCTGCTTTCTAGCTAAAGATAGCAAGAGAACAAATAACCTTCTATAATAGAAGTAAATTAGAACATTGTTTAAAACTGCATGCTCTATTAAAATCAAATATACTTTTGTGGTTTCATATCCCTCTAAGATTTTTTAAGAAAATTATCACCAATTTTGACACACATTGACAGATATTCCACCCCTAAGTTCGAGATAAGTATTAAGGTAAAATAATTCTCCTTAACCCTAACAAAATGATTAACTATTTGGGTACTACTTAAACTGTCTCAGCCTATTTCTTTACAGACATAAGGCATTTAAGGTTACCACACAATTTTAACGTGGATCGTAACGTTACCATTAACTGTGTTGATGACCACTGCACATGTTTTACTGCAAAGTTTTTGCACAGTTGAAATTTTGAACTAGAAACACAGTGGGCCTAATGATCTTAATTTAAAACGAAAAATCTCCACACTGGAAAAAAATCTACAAATCGGAACACCTTAAACGAAAGAGGTTTGGTTTGCTAACCAGCTGGTTTTTTACAGGCAAAGCGATTTGCTAGACAAATAATAAACATAGAAAAAAATATTAAAGGGAAAGTAAACCCCAAAATGTTCTTTTATGATTCAGATAGAACATACAATTTTATGTTAAAATCTTTTTTATTGTTCTTTTCCAAATTTTCTTATTCATGTTCAATACATTCCATTTAACAATGTTTCAACTAACACAGTCTTTGCAAATGAATCAACAAAGAAGAAAGACAATCACGTAAATCACAGCATTAAAAAGAGCATCATTAAAGAAAATCACATATATCATGTAATCACTTCTCTACCTCTGTGTCTCAGCCCTCTGGGCTAATCTTCGCTGTTTGGCCTCATGGTACATAATATATGGTTCCCATTGATCCAGGAATCTATCCTTGGAATCTAAGATCGTAGCAATCGCACTATTCATATGATAGTGATGCTCAATTTGCTTCATTATATATACCAATTTTGGTGGCTCCAACCTCCAAAGTCTTGCAATTCCTATTCTAGTTATAGTGCAGATCATATTGATCAGCTTGGAATATTTCTGTAGAACCCCTGGGACTGGGAAATGAAGAAGTGCCTGTTCTGGAGTGAGTGTGATATTTTTGTTAAGGATTTTGCTCAAGAATGTTGATATGTGTAACCAAACTTCCCGAATCCCTGGACAATCCCACCACATGTGTTTGTAGGATCCTATCCCTCCACATCCTCTATAACATAATCTGGTAATGGGATCAGTGGATCTATCAAATCTGGTAGGGTAATAATACCAACCAAAAAACACTTTTAAGTAGTTTTCTTTAAGTAATGCATTCACTGTGAAAGAGGAGCCTCTATGTAGAGTTTCTACTGATTCTTCAGATGATAAAACATCAATGATGCTCCGCTGGGAGAGAGAATTAGGCAAAACCTGGGATTTTGAAAATCTAACAAAGTATATTGTCTCTTAGAGGCGACAAGCGTAATTTGTATTTTATATATAAAGTGTAAACCATAAAGTGCTTTCTCTAAAAACGAACTGTAAAGGAGTAAAGGAGTCTACAAATGTGGTAAACTAGGCTGTGGTTCCTGCAAATTTATTTAATCTGGTGCAAAAACCTTTAGGTCCTCAGTGACATTTGCTTTTTTTACCTGCCTGATGAAACGACTAGCTGTAGTAGAGAAATGCGTTGCAATTTAATAAAGCGTTTACATTTATTAAACTTTCTGGGAAGTTGTCGGATTCATTTGCAGCCGCAGCTGATATCTTTATACATACCGAATTGATGACAAGCCGGTTCCCGCAGCGGTTCATGGAACAGTTGACTAGCCACTGTTAAGAGCTAGACTGCTCGTGAGCACTGGTCACAGTACAGTGCATCTAAGTCCGGTAAGGCTTAATATCCAAATTATACTTAATCTTAGGTAACACACACGCAGATGATAAAACATCAATGATGCTCTGCTGGGAGAGAGAATTAGGCAAAACCTGGGATTTTGAAAATCTAATAAAGTATATTGTCTCTTAGAGGCGACAAGCGTAATTTGTATTTTATATATAAAGTGTAAACCATAAAGTGCTTTCTCTAGCCATTAATACACAGACATATTAATTTTTTCTAAGTTAATTAACTAGAATATATATTTAATTACATTTTTCTGTAAAACCAACAGCGCTTAATTATAGTATTGGTTAGTCTGTTTCCGATTTTGATCATGAGTTAAAAACCTTTTTTAAATGTTACTAAAAAGTTTAAATAATATTCGCTTTCTTTAAAAATGATTGTTTTTATTTTATTACATCATATATTTTTTATTTATATTGATATTACAGGTTCAAGTATTTCCTTATATTGTGAAATTTTTTGTAAACAAACTGTCCAAATGTAGCTGCTTTTGTTTGCCAATGAAATTGCTTATATCAATTTGCACACCTTAACATCTTACATACGGTTGGTTACCTGTAGACCTATTTTGTTACCTGTGTTTTTATTGGTTTTATTATTCTCTGACAACTTCCGTTTTTAACTTTTCAAGTGTATTTAATCTCGGTAATTACATTGTATTTTATTCGCTTTTTTTACCTGCCTGATGAAACGACTAGCTATAGTTGAGAAACGCTTTGCAATTTAATAAAGCGTTTACATTTATTAAACTTTCTGGGAAGTTGTCGGATTCATTTACAGCCGCAGCTGATATCTTTATACATACCAAATTGATGACAAGCCGGTTCCCGCAGCGGTTCGTGGAACAGTTGACTAGCCGATATTAAGAGCTAGACTGCTAGTGAGCACTGGTCATAATACAGTGCATCTAAGTCTGGTAAGCCTTTATTCACCGTACCCCTATACTCTTTGACATAGGACATACCACACTATGAGGAGCCCTCTTTTTGCTTTAACTTATTAGATCCACCTCACACCGGGTCAAGGGGAGCTGCCTGAGCCATTATTTCCGACACCGATCTTCAACAGTGATCCCTACAATCAAACCTGCATCCATTGATCGGTTAAAAGAGACTTCACAGTAACAATCTGAACTATTGTGAACATTTGTTCTACCATTTTTATACTTTTACTGTGCTTTATTGATCACACTTCTTTTACTCTGCTTTATTGATCACACTTCTTTCATTGTGATCACAATTCCTATATAGAGAGCGCACCTCTTTTGAGATCCCCCTCCTGGGTTCTATTTTCTGGATATTAAGCCCTTCACAGGTTATTTAGCTAGGCAAAGAATTTTCAAAATGGGTGTTAGTTGGAGGTTAGTTGTGATACCACAAGTTCTGTTCTCCTTCCCCTAACTCCTGATTCTGTGTGTATGTGATAATTACACCATTTCTTAGGATGTCTGCTATTCTGTATAGCCTCTTGTTTGCCCATTTTCTTTGGATCTGATCTGTAATGTTGGTGTGAATAGGTACTATAGGAGTTATCTTAGATCTTTCACTAATCAATGGATATTTATTGATTAGTTTATCCCAAATCCATATAGTGTGTGATATTGCTAGAAAAAGTTTCCCCTCTGGAGGTCTATGTTGTTTTGGTGCCCACAGTATTCTATAAATTTGTTTAACCTTCATCAAATCAGATTCAAGTTTTACCCACTGTGTCAGGTCTTCCTCTCTGTACCAATGGATTGTTTGCGCTAATTTGGCTGCGTGATAATATCTGATCAGATGTGGGACCCCTACCCCTCCTCTGCTTCTATGTGTAAGCAGTATATTTTTATTTATTCTTCCTCTCTTTCCTTGCCAAATGAAGTTTGATATGTCTTTTTGCAATTTATGAAGTTCCGAGATTGGAACGGAAACTGGGAGAGATCGGAATAGGTATAGCAGTTTTGGTAGGATTGTCATTTTAGTGGTTATTATTCTACCATATAAGGAAATTCTATAGTTAGTCCATTTTGTTTTCTGAGGTCAGCAAACAAGGGAATGTAATTTGCCTGAATAGGTGATTTACATTTGGTGTTAAGTTTATACCTAAATATCTCATAGATTTCTTTGGCCAGGAGAAATTGAAGTTTATTTCAAGTAGTTTTTTCGTATGTGGGGGATTAGTACACAGAGCGCCTCACATTTCTCTTCATTTATTTTGTATGCTGAGAGCTTGCTAAAGTCTTGCAGTATACCATATAATGGTGGGAGTGACAATAGTGGTTTCGTTAGGGAAAGGATCACGTCGTCTGCGAAAAGTGAAATTTTATATGTTTTCGAACCTACTGTTATCCCTGATATATCTGTGTTGTCACAAATTTTCACCACTAGGGGTTCTATACATAAGGCAAAGAGCAGGGGTGACAGCGGGCACCCCTTTCTAGTGCCATTCCTAATCTGTATGGGTTTGGATTGGTATCCAGCAAGCCTCACAAAGGCCTCAGGTGTGGTGTAAATAGATTTGATACCAAATTTGAGTAGAACAGCATGCATATAATCCCAATTGACTCTATCGAATGCCTTCTCTGCATCCAGGGATAGGAACAGAGAAGGCACTCCCCTAACAGATGTCCAATTGATGAGGTCTATTATTTTATATTGTCTGGAGCCTCTCGTTGCTTAATGAAACCCACTTGATCTGAATTAACTAATTTCATAATTGGGATTGATAATCTATTCGCCAATATTTTTGTGAAGAGTTTGAGGTCTTGATTAATAAGCGATATCGGCCGATAATTTTTACAATATTGTCTATTTTTCCCTGGCTTTGGTATTACTGAGTAGTGATGTCGCAAACTTAAAATTTTCCGTTCGCGAATGGCGAATGCGAACTTCCGCAACTGTTCGCAAACGGGCGAACCGGGCGAACCGCCATTGACTTCAATAGGCAGGCGAATTTTAAAACCCACAGGGACTCTTCTGGCCACAATAGTGATGGAAAAGTTGTTTCAAGGGTACTAACACCTGGACTGTGGCATGCCGGAGGGGGATCCATGGCAAAACTCCCACGTAAAATTACATAGTTGATGCAGAGTCTGGTTTTAATCCATAAAGGGCATAAATCACCTAACATTCATAAATTGTTTGGAATAACGTGCTTTAAAACATCAGGTCTGATGTTGTATGGATCAGGTAGTGTAAGGGTTACGCCCACTTCACAGTGACAGACCAAACTCCCCGTTTAAGGCACCGCAAACAACCGCAAACAGTCCATTTGCACAACCGCAAACTCCCCATTTGCACAAGGTTGGATATCAAGCTAGCCATGTCCCATTCCTTGTCCTAACTGATGTCATTGAAGGTCTCTTCCTCCACCCAGCCACGTACAACACCAAGGGTCCCCGAAAGGTGACAACAAGCCCCCTGGGACGCCTGCTGTGTTTGGTCTTCCACCTCCTCAAAGCCACCTTCCTCCTCTGACTCCTCTTCTTCAGACTCCTCTCTCTGCGTTGCCTCTCTCTGCGTTATTATAAGGTGTGTTAAGTAGTACTATTCCTATCAGTTTAATCCCTGTTACGTCCCCTATCAGGGGACGTGTATATGGCATGGATTTTATGAACCGGGAGATGGAAAAAGATGCTTGGTCGGTCCTCCTACTTCAAATTTGGGGCACTGCGCCTGCAATCGTGGCCGGACTTTTAGCCGACGGACATTTGGCCGATGGACATTTGGCCGACGGACATTTGGACGAAACAAAAGTGGATGTCAGATAACAGTCTGGCCACGAGATAGATTTGATAGATAGATAGATTAGATAGATAGATCAATAGATGCAATAGATACATTTGATAGATATGATAGATAGATAGATTTGATAGATAAATAGATAGATTTGATAGATAGATAATTTCCCAGACAGAGAATTACAAGACGTGCCATCTGGGACCCATGGTAAGGTTCCCAAAGGCAGTTGCGGCACCAGGGGACGTGTATATGGCATGGATTTTAGGAACCGGGAGATGGAAAAAGATGCTTGGTCGGTCCTCCTACTTCAAATTTGGGGCACTGCGCGTGCAATCTACTGTGCCACCAGATATGAGTGGTGTGTTAAGTAGTACTATTCTTATCAGTTTAATCCCTGTTACGTCCCCTATCAGGGGACTTGTATATGGCATGGATTTTAGGAACCGGGAGATGGAAAAAGATGCTTGGTCGTCCTCCTACTTCAAATTTGGGGCACTGCGCGTGCAATCTACTGTGCCCCCAGATATGAGTGGTGTGTTAAGTAGTACTATTCTTATCAGTTTAATCCCTGTTACGTCCCCTATCAGGGGACGTGTATATGGCATGGATTTTAGGAACCGGGAGATGGAAAAAGATGCTTGGTCGGTCCTCCTACTTCAAATTTGGGGCACTGCGCTTGCAATCGTGGCCGGACTTTTAGCCGACGGACATTTGGCAGATGGACATTTGGCCGACGGACATTTGGCCGAAACACAAGTGGCTGTCAGATAACAGTCCGGCCACGAGATAGATAGATTTGATAGATAGATACATAGATTAGATAGATAGATCAATAGATGCAATGGATACATTTGATAGATACGATAGATAGATTTGATAGATAGATAGATAATTTCCCAGACAGAGAATTACAAGACGTGCCGTCTGTGACCCATGGTAAGGTTCCCAGAGGCAGTTGCGGTGCCAGGGGACGTGTATATGGCATGGATTTTAGGAACCGGGAGATGGAAAAAGATGCTTGGTCGGTCCTCCTACTTTAAATTTGGGGCACTGCGCGTGCAATCTACTGTGCCACCAGATATGAGTGGTGTGTTAAGTAGTACTATTCTTATCAGTTTAATCCCTGTTATGTCCCCTATCAGGGGACGTGTATATGGCATGGATTTCATGAACCGGGAGATGGAAAAAGATGCTTGGTCGGTCCTCCTACTTCAAATTTGGGGCACTGCGCCTGCAATTGTGGCCGGACTTTTTGCCGACGGACATTTGGCCGAAACACAAGTGGCTGTCAGATAACAGTCCGGCCATGAGATAGATAGATTTGATAGATAGATCAATAGATGCAATAGATACATTTGATAGATACGATAGATAGATAGATTTTATAGATAAATAGATAGATTTGATTGATAGATCATTTCCCAGACAGAGAATTACAAGATGTGCCGTCTGACACCCATGATAAGGTTTCCAGAGGCAGTTGCGGAGCCAGGGGACATGTATATGGCATGGATTTTAGGAACCAGGAGATGGAAAAAGATGCTTGGTCGGTCCTCCTACTTCAAATTTGGGGCACTGCGCTTGCAATCGTGGCCGGACATTTAGCCGACGGACATCGACGGACATTTGGCCGAAACACAAGTGGCTGTCAGATAACAGTCCAGCCACGAGATAGATAGATACATAGATTAGATAGATAGATCAATAGATGCAATAGATACATTTGATAGATACGATAGATAGATAGATTTGATAGATAAATAGATAGATTTGATAGATAATTTCCCAGACAGAGAATTACAAGACGTGCCGTCTGGGACCCATGGTAAGGTTCCCAGAGGCAGTTGCGGCGCCAGGGGACGTGTATATGGCATGGATTTTAGGAACCGGGAGATGGAAAAAGATGCTTGGTCGGTCCTCCTACTTCAAATTTGGGGCACTGCGCTTGCAATCGTGGCCGGACTTTTAGCCGACGGACATTTGGCAGACGGATATTTGGCCGACGGACATTTGGCCGAAACACAAGTGGCTGTCAGATAACAGTCCGGCCACGAGATAGATAGATTTGATAGATAGATACATAGATTAGATAGATAGATAGATAGATCAATAGATGCAATAGATACATTTGATAGATACGATAGATAGATAGATAGATTTGATATATAAATAGATAGATTTGATAGATAGATAATTTCCCAGACAGAGAATTACAAGACGTGCCGTCTGGGACCCATGGTAAGGTTCCCAGAAGCAGTTGCGGCGCCAGGGGACGTGTATATGGCATGGATTTTAGGAACCGGGAGATGGAAAAAGATGCTTGGTCGGTCCTCCTACTTCAAATTTGGGGCACTGCGCTTGCAATCATGGCCGGACTTTTAGCCGACGGACATTTGGCAGATGGACATTTGGCCGACGGACATTTGGCCGAAACACAAGTGGCTGCCAGATAACAGTCCGGCCACGAGATAGATAGATTTGATAGATAAAAAAATGAGGAAATGAGGGAGATATATTACACACCCAAAAATTCCCTGAAATCCTCTAGGAGGCGCTACAGGTGACAAAAAATGATAAAAAGTAACAAGATAGACATACAATGTGGTATATAATGTATAAATAGCACAATGACTAGATGATTTAACAACAAATGTATATTATTATTAATATTTTTATTGTGTTATATTATATTACCACAGGTGAATATATGGAAACAAAAGAGTCCAGTGTAATGTCAGCTGAGATCCTGAATGCTGAACAAACGTGTTTGATTGTAGAAATGGTTCGGTAGGCAGCTCTCTAACAGCATACAATGATGGACGATCTGTAGTAAAGATAGAATAGATAAAGGCGCCAATGGTGCAGATCAATGAGGAATCTCAAGGGTTACCAAAAAGAGATATACACAGGGTACTCACTTGTAGAAAAGGCAATCAATTATGCCTATAGGAGCAGACTGGATTTCTACAGCAGTCCAGCTAGCTGATCAGGGCCCCAACAAGCAACTCCAGGGTGCAGGGGATCAACAAGTCCAGGTTGTAGACCAATAAAAGGTGTGCAGGCCGGATGGTAGAAATAGGGGAACTCACCCTATTCGTAGCATAGCACCAAGATATGATAGACACTTAAAAGTTGGTAAAATAAAAACAAATTTATTTAAAAATTGTAAAATACACAAACTTCTTAGTTAGTTTCACATCAGTACATTTGGTCCTTATATAAGGCTACGCTACTAAACAAACCCCTAAACACACCCCTCTCAAAACCTATAGTACAACCAATCAAAACCCTTCATTTGCAAACACCCCCCTGCTGCAGTGTTGTTTAAACCTTAAATATATTAAAAACAAGTATAAAAAATGTTTTTTCGACAATGGGGTGAAACCCTATACTTAGCTCCTTTATAAATAATGTTTATAGTGTTTATACTTATAATTTAAAGTGTGGTAATTCATTAATTTGTAAAAATTCCTTTCCTTCGTAATTAGAGGCTGCTGATAGGTGAATTTAACTGTCAATCATATGTACTGGTGATGGATGGCTCAATTAGCCAATCCTATAAACCGCAGAGAGTGTGACTCGCCATCCAATTACATTCAGGCAAGCGAACAACACCCAGTAATCCACCAATTGCTAAAGGACTAGGGAGCATGTGTGATAAATGCTTTCTCTATTGGTGCTGCCATGAATTACGTAGCATAGATACCAAATGGCCCCCATATTGTTGTTAGCAACCATTATGTTACTATCCGCCGCAGCAACCTCAGCGGGTCATCACTCTAACCAGTATACTGAGTGATCGTAACAATGAAGACAAACATAAAGATGATCCTGATCTCTGGAAGAAATCCTAAAAAAGAACAAAAGGCCAGTCAGATGGAGGGGCAGCCCCTATTCACAACCCAGTATAATTCTAATCAGAAAGCGGTCAGTAGAGTCCTAAGAAAACATTTGCCTATATTACTTAAAGACCCCATTTTAAAGAAAACATTAACTTCACAACCCAAGATTATCTATAGAAGAGTCCCGACCCTAAAACAAAAACTAGCTCCCAGCAAGGTGGTGATGACTAAGAAACTTCTGAAACCACAGAAAAATAAATCTAAAAATCAAAACAATAATGGCACTTTTAAATTATAAGTATAAACACTATAAACATTATTTATAAAAGGAGCTAAGTATAGGGTTTCACCCCATTGTCGAAAAAACATTTTTTATACTTGTTTTTAATATATTTAAGGTTTAAACAACACTGCAGCAAGGGGGTGTTTGCAAATGAAGGGTTGTGATTGGTTGTACTATAGGTTTTGAGAGGGGTGTGTTTAGGGGTTTGTTTAGTAGCGTAGCCCTATATAAGGACCAAATGTACTGATGTGAAACATGCCTGATGAAACAGTTTTTACTGAGATTTGATAGATAGATAGATAGATAGATACATAGATTAGATAGATCAATAGATGCAATAGATACATTTGATAGATACGATAGATAAATAGATTTGATAGATAGATAGATTTGATAGATAAATAGATAGATTTGATAGAAAGATAATTTCCCAGACAGAGAATTACAAGATGTGCGGTCTGTGACCCATGGTAAGGTTCCCAGAGGCAGTTGCGGCGCCAGGGGACGTGTATATGGCATGGATTTTAGGAACCGGGAGATGGAAAAAGATGCTTGGTTGGTCCTCCTACTTCAAATTTGGGGCACTGCGCGTGCAATCTAATGTGCCACCAGATAAGAGTGGTGTTAAGTAATATTCCTATCAGTTTAATCCCTGTTACGTGCCTTTTTTTTGGTTTGGTTTTAGAAGCCACAGTGCAGCACCAGAGGCCAGAAAAATTAGGCATATACACATGCCTGAAAAATTAGGTATTGTGGCAGCCGCTGCTGTAGCAGCGGCCAGAAAAATTGATGTTTGTTTCCCAGGCAGAAAGTGCCCTAAAACATTGCGGCTTGAACCCAAGTTGGTGGCGGATAAGTCACGCAAGTCATCCGGCATTCGCAGATAGAATACAGCAGCGTGTGGACCAAGGCAGCTCATCTCATCAGGCCTTTTTTACTCAAATGTATCGCCCAATGTCAGTCCCTTCGGGATCCATCCCTCATTCATCTTAATAAAGGTGAGGTAATCTAGACTTTTTTGACCTAGGCGACTTCTCTTCTCAGTGACAATACCTCCTGCTGCAATGAAGGTCCTTTCTGACAGGACACTTGAAGCGGGGCAGGCCAGAAGTTCTATCGCAAATTGGGATAGCTCAGGCCACAGGTCAAGCTTGCACACTCAGTAGTCAAGTGGTTCATCGCTCCTCAGAGTGTCGAGATCTGCAGTTAAGGCAATGTAGTCTGCTACCTGTCGGTCGAGTCGTTCTCTGAGGGCTGTGGCGATTCATAGGAGTTAAAAAGCTCTGCATGTCCTCCATCAACAACACATCTGTAAAGCATCCTGTCCTTGCCGGCGTGGTCGTGGGAGTCGGAGGATTACTTTCACCTCTTCCCCTGTTAGATTCCCGTTGTGCTGTGACATCACCCTTATACGCTGTGTAAAGCATACTTTTTAATTTATTTTGGAACTGCTGCATCCTTTCCTACTTGCGGTAATTCAGTAACATTTCAGGCACTTTATGCTTATACCGGGGGTCTAGTAGCGTGGACACCCAGTACAGGTCGTTCTACTTCAGCTTTTTTATACGAGGGTCACTCAACAGGCACGACAGCATGAAAGACACCATTTACACAAGGTTGGATGCCGAGCTACTCATGTCCCGTTCCTCGTCCTCAGTGATCTCACTGAAGGTATCTTCTTCCCCCCAGCCACGTACAACACCACGGGTACCAGATAGGTGACAATGAGCACCCTGGGATGCCTGTTGTGGTTGGTCTTCCTCCTCCTCCTCAAAGCCACATTCCTCCTCTGACTCCTCTTCCTCACAATCCTCTTCCAGCGTTGCCGCTGGTCCAGCAAGCGATGCTGATAAGGCTGTTTCTGGTGGTGGTGGTGACCACAACTCTTCCTCTTCCTCGTCACGCTCATCTACGGCCTGATCCAGCACTCTTCGCAGGGCACGCTCCAGGAAGAAAACAAATGGTATGATGTCGCTGATGGTGCCTTCGGTGCGACTGACTAGGTTTGTCACCTCCTCAAAAGGATGCAAGAGCCTACAGGCATGAGCGTCCAGTAACGTGGCAAAATAATTCCCAGCTCCGCAGAGGCTGTCCTAGCACCCCGGTCATACAAATACTCGCTAATGGCTTTTTCTTGTTGAGCAGGCGGTCGAACATTAGGAGTGTTGAATTCCAACGTGTCGGGCTGTCGCAAATCAAGCTCCTCACTGGCATGTTGTTTCGCCGCTGGATATCGGAAAAGTGCGCCATGGAACGTGTAGGAACGCCTCAAATGGCCACACACCTTCCTGGCCTGCTTCAGGACGTCCTGTAAGCCTGGGTACTTATGCACAAAGCGTTGTACAATCAGATTACACACATGTGCCATGCACGGCACATGTGTTAACTTGCCCAATTTCAATGCCGCCACCAAATTACTTCCGTTGTCAGAAACCACTTTGCCAATCACCAGGTAGTGCGGAGTCAGCCACTGATCCACCTGGGCGTTCAGGGTGGACAGGAGTGCTGGTCCAGTATGACTCTCTGCTTTCAGGCAAGTCAACCCCAAGACAGTGTGACACTGCCGTATCCGGGATGTGGAATAGTGCATGGGGAGCTGGGGGGGTGCCGTTGATGTGGAGCAAGACGCAGCAGCAGAAGAGGACTCAGATGAGGAGGTTATGGAAGAGGATGGAGTAGGAGGAGTAGAGGAGGTGGCAGCAGGCCTGCCTGCAAGTCGTGGCGGTGTCACCAACTCCTCCTCTGCAGAGCCACGCATTCCATGCTTGGCAGCCGTCAGCAGGTTTACCCAATGCGCAGTGTAGGTGATATACCTGCCCTGAACATGCTTTGCAGACCAGCTATCAGTGGTCATATGAACCCTTTCCCCAACACTGTGTGCCAGACATGCCATTACTTCCTTTCGCAAAATCGAGTACAGGTTGGGGATTGCCTTTTGTGCAAAGAAATTTCGGCCGAGTACCTTCCACTGCGGTGTCCCAATAGCTACAAATTTTCTGAACGCCTCAGACTCCACCAGCTTGCATGGTAAAAGCTGGTGGGCTAAGAGTTCAGACAAGCCAGTTGTCAGACGCCGGGCAAGGGGGTGACTTTGTGACATTGGCTTCTTACGTTCAAACATGTCCTTGACAGACACCTGACTGTGGGCAGATGAGCAGGAACTGCTCCGGAAGAGAGACGGAGTGGCGGATGGTTGAGAGGGGGCAAGGAGGACAGCAGTGGTTGAGGTGGCTGAAGATGCTGTACCAGGAGGAGGATGGCGGCTTTGAGTTTGTGTGCTGCTTCTACTCATGTGTTGATCCCATAGGCGTTTGTGATGTGCGATCATGTGCCTTCGCAAAGCAGTTGTACCTAGGTGGGTGTTGGATTTCCCACGACTCTGTTTCTTTTGGCACAGGTTGCAAATGGCATCGCTGTTGTCAGAGGCAGACACACACAAAAATGCCACACTGCTGAGCTCTGCAATGACGGCATTCTGGTGGTGCCAACAGCATGTGTTGATTGGTGTGCTGTCTGGCTGACCCCGGGTGCCGATGCATGCTGTCTGACTGTGCCACTAGCTCCTTGCGACGACCTCCCCCTGCTTCCAACTTGTCTCCTCCTCCTCCTCTTTGTCTCCCCATCTGAACTTTCCCCTGTTCTTCTTCTCTTCTAGCAGACACCCACGTGACATCCACGGACGCATCGTCATCATCAACCGCTTCACTTGTTTCTGACAAATCAACAAAGGAAGCAGCAGCGGGTACAACATCATCATCCCACCGTACGTCCATGTCTGTAATGCTGCCTGACTGAGACATATCACTGTTATCTACATCCTCTGTCAATGATGGTTGCGCATCACTCATTTCTTCCAACTGATGTGTAAAAAACTCCTTGACAGATCAAGTGAAGCGGCTGTGGTGCTAGTGTTGGTGGTGGCGGCAGGCGGGCGAGTGGTAACTTGAGAGGTGCCCGAAGATAAGCTGGAGGAGGATGGTGCGTCAAGGTTCGGAGCGGAAGCTATAGAAGATTGGGTGTCCTGTGTTAAAATGTTCCTCAGAACTTTTCGCGTTCATGGGACGTGGCCTCTGAACACTGGGCATTATTCTAGGGCCAAAGGGAATCACAGCACCATGACCACGACGGCACCTGCGGGTGGCCTGCCTCTGCCTGTCATTTTTTTTAAATGTACACTTACACTACTATTAAACAAGATATGAGTGGTGCCACTGGGCATGTGGGCACAGTATCTGCTGTGAGCCTGACACAAAAAAGCAGACTGATGTTTCACAGTCCAAAAAGTTTTTATTTTTTTAAATGTACACTTACACTACTATTAAACAAGATATGAGTGGTGGCACTGGGCAAGTGGGCACAGTATACGCTGTGAGCCTGACACAAAAAAGCAGACTGATGTTTCACAGTCCAAAAAGTTTTTATTTTTTTAAATGTACACTTGCACTACTATTAAACAAGATATGAGTGGTGGCACTGGGCAAGTGGGCCCATTATAAGCTGTGAGCCTGAAACAAAAAAGCAGACTGAGGTTTCACAGTCCAAAAAGTTTTTTTTGTTTTTAAATGTACACTTACACTACTATTAAACAAGATATGAGTGGTGGCACTGGGCAAGTGGGCACAGTATACGCTGTGCAGTATACACTGTGAGCCTGACACAAAAAAGCAGACTGATGTTTCACAGTCCAAAAAGTTTTTTTTGTTTTTAAATGTACACTTACACTACTATTAAACAAGATATGAGTGGTGGCACTGGGCAAGTGGGCACAGTGTACGCTGTGAGCCTGACAAAAAAAAGCAGACTGATGTTTCACAGTCCAAAAAGTTTTTATTTTTTTAAATGTACACTTACACTACTATTAACCCCTTAGTGACCAGACCACTTTTCAATTTGTTGACCATCTGGGACCAAGGCTATTTTTGCATTTCTGTGATGTTTGTATTTAACTGTAATTTTCCTCTTACTCATTAACTGTACCCACACATATTATATACTGTTTTTCTCGCCATTAAATGGACTTTCTAAAGATACCATTATTTTCATCATATCTTATAATTTACTATAAAAAATTATAAAATATTAGGAAAAAATTGAAAAAAATGCACTTTTTCTAACTTTGAGCCCCAAAATCTCTTACACATCTACAACCACTATAAAATACCAATGCTAAACAGTTTCTAAATTTTGTCTTGAGTTTAGAAATACACAATGTTTACATGTTCTTTGCTTTTTTTGCAAGTTATAGGGCAATAAGTACAAGTAGCACTTTGCTATTTCAAAACCATGTTTTTTCAAAATTGGCGATAGTTACATTGTAACACCAATATCTGTCAGGAATCCCTGAATAACCCTTCAAATGTATATATTTTTTTAAAAGAAGACAACCTAAGGAATTAAACTTGTGGTATTTTGACTTTTTTCATGCAACCATTTTACCACCAATCTATGCCAAAGTTTGGGGGGGAAAAAAATATTTAGATTTTTTGACAAAATGGAAATTTAAGAATACATTTACTGATAATGTTAAGGGTTACTGCCAAATAACACCCTAATATGTCTTCAGCAGCATCTCCTGGGTACAGTGATACCACCCATGTATAGGTGTGTCGGGTTCTCTGGTGGCTAAAAGCCCTTATTTTTAGAGAGCGCATTGCAGTTTTTCAACTTGGAATTTTCACATCGGTCATCATGCACCCATGTCCTATTTGGGACATTTCTGAAGCTGGCCAATGGAATTTACCCCATTCAAACCACTAGTCTTTGTCAAACTTTTGAGTAGTCATTTTTTTGTGTTATTTTTCACACACATTGTATTTTAGGCATGTATTCTCAGTTCCTGTTATTAATTACTGCCAAAAAACACCTCAATATGTCTTCAACAACATCTCCTGAGTACAGTGATACTACCACCCATGTATAGGTGTGTCGGGTTCTCTGGGGGCTAAATGGCTTTATTTTTAGGTAGTGCATTCCAGTTTTTTAACTTGGAATTTTCACATCGGTCATTATGCACCCGTGTTCTATTTGGGACATTTCTGAAGCTGGCCAATGGAATTTACCCACATCAAACCATATATTTTTGAAAAGTAGACACCCTAGGGTATTTCAAATGCTGGTATTTTAACACTTTCCATGCACTAATTCAACCACTAGTCTTTGTCAAACTTTTGGGTAGTCATTCTTTTGTGTTATTTTTCACACACATTGTATTTTAGGCATGGATTTTCAGTTCCTGTTATGTGGTACTGCCAAAAAACACCTCAATATGTCTTCAACAATATCTCCAGAGTACAGTGATACCACCCATGTATAGGTGTGTCGGGTTCTCTGGGGGCTAAAAGGCCTTATTTTTAGGTAGCGCATTCCAGTTTTTTAACTTGGAATTTTCACATCGGTCATCATGCACCCATGTCCTATTTGGGACATTTCTGAAGCTGGCCAATGGAATTTACCCCCATCAAACCATATATTTTTGAAAAGTAGACACCCTAGGGTATTTCAAATGCTGGTATTTTAACACTTTCCATGCACTAATTCAACCACTAGTCTTTGTCAAACTTTTGAGTAGTCATTTTTTTGTGTTATTTTTCACACACATTGTACTTTAGCCATGGATTTTCAGTTCCTGTTATGTGTTACTGCCAAAAAACACCTCAATATGTCTTCAACAACATCTCCTGAGTACAGTGATACCACCCATGTATAGGTGTGTTGGGTTCTCTGGGGGCTAAATGGCTTTATTTTTAGGTAGCGCATTCCAGTTTTTTAACTTGGAATTTTCACATCGGTCATCATGCACCCATGTCCTATTTGGAACATTTCTGAAGATGGCCAATGGAATTAACCCACATCAAACCATATATTTTTGAAAAGTAGACACCCTAGGGTATTTCAAATGCTGGTGTTTTAACACTTTCCATGCACTAATTCAACCACTAGTCTTTGTCAAACTTTTGGGTAGTCATTTTTTTGTGTTATTTTTCACACACATTGTATTTTAGGCATGGATTTTCAGTTCCTGTTATGTGTTACTGCCAAAAAACACCTCAATATGTGTTCAACAATACCTCCTGAGTACAGTGATACCACCCATGTATAGGTGTGTCGGGTTCTCTGGGGGCTAAATGGCTTTATTTTTAGGTAGCGCATTCCAGTTTTTTAACTTGGAATTTTCACATCGGTCATCATGCACCCATGTCCTATTTGGGACATTTCTTAAGCTGGCCAATGGAATTTACCCACATCAAACCATATATTTTTGAAAAGTAGACACCCTAGGGTATTTCAAATGCTGGTATTTTAACACTTTCCATGCACTAATTCAACCACTAGTCTTTGTCAAACTTTTGGGTAGTCATTTTTTTGTGTTATTTTTCACACACATTGTATTTTAGGCATGGATTTTCAGTTCCTGTTATGTGTTACTGCCAAAAAACACTTCAATATGTGTTTAACAATATCTCCTGAGTACAGTGATACCACCCATGTATAGGTGTGTCGGGTTCTCTGGGGGCTAAAAGGCCTTATTTTTAGGTAGCGCATTCCAGTTTTTTAACTTGGAATTTTCACATCGGTCATCATGCACCCATGTCCTATTTGGGACATTTCTGAAGATGGCCAATGGAATTTACCCCCATCAAACCATATATTTTTGAAAAGTAGACACCCTAGGGTATTTCAAATGCTGGTATTTTAACACTTTCCATGCACTAATTCAACCACTAGTCTTTGTTGAACTTTTGGGTAGTCATTTTTGTGTGTTATTTTTCACACACATTGTACTTTAGGCATGGATTTTCAGTTCCTGTTATGTGTTACTGCCAAAAAACACCTCAATATGTGTTCAACAACATCTCCTGAGTACAGTGATACCACCCATGTATAGGTGTGTTGGGTTCTCTGGGGGCTAAATGGCTTTATTTTTAGGTAGCGCATTCCAGTTTTTTAACTTGGAATTTTCACATCGGTCATCATGCACCCATGTCCTATTTGGAACATTTCTGAAGATGGCCAATGGAATTAACCCACATCAAACCATATATTTTTGAAAAGTAGACACCCTAGGGTATTTCAAATGCTGGTGTTTTAACACTTTCCATGCACTAATTCAACCACTAGTCTTTGTCAAACTTTTGGGTAGTCATTTTTTTGTGTTATTTTTCACACACATTGTATTTTAGGCATGGATTTTCAGTTCCTGTTATGTGTTACTGCCAAAAAACACCTCAATATGTGTTCAACAATACCTCCTGAGTACAGTGATACCACCCATGTATAGGTGTGTCGGGTTCTCTGGGGGCTAAATGGCTTTATTTTTAGGTAGCGCATTCCAGTTTTTTAACTTGGAATTTTCACATCGGTCATCATGCACCCATGTCCTATTTGGGACATTTCTTAAGCTGGCCAATGGAATTTACCCACATCAAACCATATATTTTTGAAAAGTAGACACCCTAGGGTATTTCAAATGCTGGTATTTTAACACTTTCCATGCACTAATTCAACCACTAGTCTTTGTCAAACTTTTGGGTAGTCATTTTTTTGTGTTATTTTTCACACACATTGTATTTTAGGCATGGATTTTCAGTTCCTGTTATGTGTTACTGCCAAAAAACACTTCATTATGTGTTTAACAATATCTCCTGAGTACAGTGATACCACCCATGTATAGGTGTGTCGGGTTCTCTGGGGGCTAAAAGGCCTTATTTTTAGGTAGCGCATTCCAGTTTTTTAACTTGGAATTTTCACATCGGTCATCATGCACCCATGTCCTATTTGGGACATTTCTGAAGATGGCCAATGGAATTTACCCCCATCAAACCATATATTTTTGAAAAGTAGACACCCTAGGGTATTTCAAATGCTGGTATTTTAACACTTTCCATGCACTAATTCAACCACTAGTCTTTGTTGAACTTTTGGGTAGTCATTTTTGTGTGTTATTTTTCACACACATTGTACTTTAGGCATGGATTTTCAGTTCCTGTTATGTGTTACTGCCAAAAAACACCTCAATATGTGTTCAACAACATCTCCTGAGTACAGTGATACCACCCATGTATAGGTGTGTCGGGTTCTCTGGGGGCTAAAAGGCCTTATTTTTAGGTAGCGCATTCCAGTTTTTAAACTTGGAATTTTCACATCGGTCATCATGCACCCATGTCCTATATGGGACATTTCTGAAGCTGGCCAATGGAATTTACCCCCATCAAACCATATATTTTTGAAAAGTAGACACCCTAGGGTATTTCAAATGCTGGTATTTTAACACTTTCCATGCACTAATTCAACCACTAGTCTTTGTCAAACTTTTGGGTAGTCATTTTTTTGTGTTATTTTTCACACACATTGTATTTTAGGCATGGATTTTCAGTTCCTGTTATGTGTTACTGCCAAAAAACACCTCAATATGTGTTTAACAATATCTCCTGAGTACAGTGATACCACCCATGTATAGGTGTGTTGGGTTCTCTGGGGGCTAAAAGGCCTTATTTTTAGGTAGCGCATTCCAGTTTTTTAACTTGGAATTTTCACATCGGTCATCATGCACCCATGTCCTATTTGGGACATTTCTGAAGATGGCCAATGGAATTTACCCCCATCAAACCATATATTTTTGAAAAGTAGACACAATAGGGTATTTCAAATGCTGGTATTTTAACACTTTCCATGCACTAATTCAACCACTAGTCTTTGTTGAACTTTTGGGTAGTCATTTTTTTGTGTTATTTTTCACACACATTGTACTTTAGGCATGGATTTTCAGTTCCTGTTATGTGTTACTGCCAAAAAAAACACCTCAATATGTGTTCAACAACATCTCCTGAGTACAGTGATACCACCCATGTATAGGTGTGTCGGGTTCTCTGGGGGCTAAAAGGCCTTATTTTTAGGTAGCGCATTCCAGTTTTTTAACTTGGAATTTTCACATCGGTCATCATGCACCCATGTCCTATTTGGGACATTTCTGAAGCTGGCCAATGGAATTTACCCCCATCAAACCATATATTTTTGAAAAGTAGACACCCTAGGGTATTTCAAATGCTGGTATTTTAACACTTTCCATGCACTAATTCAACCACTAGTCTTTGTCAAACTTTTGGGTAGTCATTTTTTTGTGTTATTTTTCACACACATTGTACTTTAGCCATGGATTTTCAGTTCCTGTTATGTGTTACTGCCAAAAAACACCTCAATATGTGTTCAACAACATCTCCTGAGTACAGTGATACCACCCATGTATAGGTGTGTCGGGTTCTCTGGGGGCTAAAAGGCCTTATTTTTAGGTAGCGCATTCCAGTTTTTTAACTTGGAATTTTCACATCGGTCATCATGCACCCATGTCCTATTTGGGACATTTCTTAAGCTGGCCAATGGAATTTACCCCCATCAAACCATATATTTTTTAAAAGTAGACACCCTAGGGTATTTCAAATGCTGGTATTTTAACACTTTCCATGCACTAATTCAACCACTAGTCTTTGTCAAACTTTTGGGTAGTCATTTTTTTGTGTTATTTTTCACACACATTGTATTTTAGGCATGGATTTTCAGTTCCTGTTATGTGTTACTGCCAAAAAACACCTCAATATGTGTTCAACAACATCTCCTGAGTACAGTGATACCACCCATGTATAGGTGTGTCGGGTTCTCTGGGGGCTAAAAGGCCTTATTTTTAGGTAGCGCATTCCAGTTTTTTAACTTGGAATTTTCACATCGGTCATCATGCACCCATGTCCTATTTGGGACATTTCTGAAGCTGGCCAATGGAATTTACCCCCATCAAACCATATATTTTTGAAAAGTAGACACCCTAGGGTATTTCAAATGCTGGTATTTTAACACTTTCCATGCACTAATTCAACCACTAGTCTTTGTCAAACTTTTGGGTAGTCATTTTTTTGTGTTATTTTTCACACACATTGTACTTTAGCCATGGATTTTCAGTTCCTGTTATGTGTTACTGCCAAAAAACACCTCAATATGTGTTCAACAACATCTCCTGAGTACAGTGATACCACCCATGTATAGGTGTGTCGGGTTCTCTGGGGGCTAAAAGGCCTTATTTTTAGGTAGCGCATTCCAGTTTTTTAACTTGGAATTTTCACATCGGTCATCATGCACCCATGTCCTATTTGGGACATTTCTGAAGCTGGCCAATGGAATTTACCCCCATCAAACCATATATTTTTGAAAAGTAGACACCCTAGGGTATTTCAAATGCTGGTATTTTAACACTTTCCATGCACTAATTCAACCATTAGTCTTTGTCAAACTTTTGGGTAGTCATTTTTTTGTGTTATTTTTCACACACATTGTACTTTAGGCATGGATTTTCAGTTCCTGTTATGTGTTACTGCCAAAAAACACCTCAATATGTGTTCAACAATATCTCCTGAGTACAGTGATACCACCCATGTATAGGTGTGTCGGGTTCTCTGGGGGCTAAAAGGCCTTATTTTTAGGTAGCGCATTCCAGTTTTTTAACTTGGAATTTTCACATCGGTCATCATGCACCCATGTCCTATTTGGGACATTTCTTAAGCTGGCCAATGGAATTTACCCACATCAAACCATATATTTTTGAAAAGTAGACACCCTAGGGTATTTCAAATGCTGGTATTTTAACACTTTCCATGCACTAATTCAACCACTAGTCTTTGTTGAACTTTTGGGTAGTCATTTTTTTGTGTTATTTTTCACACACATTGTACTTTAGGCATGGATTTTCAGTTCCTGTTATGTGTTACTGCCAAAACACACCTCAATATGTGTTCAACAACATCTCCTGAGTACAGTGATACCACCCATGTATAGGTGTGTCGGGTTCTCTGGGGGCTAAAAGGCCTTATATTTAGGTAGCGCATTCCAGTTTTTTAACTTGGAATTTTCACATCGGTCATCATGCACCCATGTCCTATTTGGGACATTTCTGAAGCTGGCCAATGGAATTTACCCCCATCAAACCATATATTTTTGAAAAGTAGACACCCTAGGGTATTTCAAATGCTGGTATTTTAACACTTTCCATGCACTAATTCAACCACTAGTCTTTGTCAAACTTTTGGGTAGTCATTTTTTTGTGTTATTTTTCACACACATTGTACTTTAGCCATGGATTTTCAGTTCCTGTTATGTGTTACTGCCAAAAAACACCTCAATATGTGTTCAACAACATCTCCTGAGTACAGTGATACCACCCATGTATAGGTGTGTCGGGTTCTCTGGGGGATAAAAGGCCTTATTTTTAGGTAGTGCATTCCAGTTTTTTAACTTGGAATTTTCACATCGGTCATCATGCACCCATGTCCTATTTGGGACATTTCTGAAGCTGGCCAATGGAATTTACCCCCATCAAACCATATATTTTTGAAAAGTAGACACCCTAGGGTATTTCAAATGCTGGTATTTTAACACTTTCCATGCACTAATTCAACCACTAGTCTTTGTCAAACTTTTGGGTAGTCATTTTTTGTGTTATTTTTCACACACATTGTATTTTAGGCATGGATTTTCAGTTCCTGTTATGTGTTACTACCAAAAAACACCTCAATATGTGTTCAACATCTCCTGAGTACAGTGATACCACCCATGTATAGGTGTGTCAGGTTCTCTGGTGGCTAAAAGCCCTTATTTTTAGAGAGCGCATTGCAGTTTTTCAACTTGGAATTTTCACATCGGTCATCATGCACCCATGTCCTATTTGGGACATTTCTGAAGCTGGCCAATGGAATTTACCCCCATCAAACCATATATTTTTGAAAAGTAGACACCCTAGGGTATTTCAAATGCTGGTATTTTAACACTTTCCATGCACTAATTCAACCACTAGTCTTTGTCAAACTTTTGGGTAGTCATTTTTTTGTGTTATTTTTCACACACATTGTATTTTAGGCATGGATTTTCAGTTCCTGTTATGTGTTACTGCCAAAAAACACATCAATATGTGTTCAACATCTCCTCAGTACAGTGATACCACCCATGTATAGGTGTGTCAGGTTCTCTGGTGGCTAAAAACACTTATTTTTAGAGAGCGCATTGCAGTTTTTCAACTTGGAATTTTCACATCGGTCATCATGCACCCATGTCCTATTTGGGACATTTCTGAAGCTGGCCAATGGAATTTACCCCATTCAAACCACTAGTCTTTGTCAAACTTTTGAGTAGTCATTTTTTTGTGTTATTTTTCACACACATTGTATTTTAGGCATGTATTCTCAGTTCCTGTTATGAATTACTGCCAAAAAACACCTCAATATGTCTTCAACAACATCTCCTGAGTACAGTGATACTACCACCCATGTATAGGTGTGTCGGGTTCTCTGGGGGCTAAATTGCTTTATTTTTAGGTAGTGCATTCCATTTTTTCCACTTTGAATTTTCACATCCCATGCACCAATGTAATTTACCCCCATCAAACCATATATTTTTGAAAAGTAGACATCCTAGGGTATTTCAAATGCATGGTATTTTGTGTTATTGTTCACATACATTGTACTTTAGACATGGATTCACAGCTCCTGTTATGTTTTACTACCAAAGAAGACACCAATATGTGGTCACCAACATCTCCTGAGTTCAGTGATACCACCTATGCATAGGTTTGGTGGCTTGTTTAGGGGGGGGGGGGCAATGCCAAATGTCTGACATGCATTTGTGATTTTTTTTCACATTTAACATATTTTCTTTGCCTATCGTCTTTTTGGGGGTTTTCTGCAAGGCACCCTGAGTACACCTATGCCCCCCATGCATAGGTTTGCCAGGATTTTGGGAAGGTTATGTTACAATTTTATGACTTGTGATTTTAGTTATTAACAATGAGAGTATTTCTTCTGATAGGCCTATCTTTAGTTTGGGGCCTATCGCATACCCCACTTTTATTTATTGCCATGAAAGTGTATATTTTTAAAATGTTGACACCCCAAGGTATTGTATATGGTGTGCTTTGATGCCTTTGAAGCAACCGTTTTAGCCCAAAAAATTGGAGAAAGTGTATGGTGGTAATTTTTCAATTTTCATTTTTACAGACACATTGCTTTTTGACTAAGATTTAGGAGAGACTGTTGTAAGTTATTACAAAAACATACTTCAGGTTGCAAGGCACCCTGAGAACACCTATGTCCCCCATGCATAGGATTGACAGGGGTTTTGGTTAAAAAAAAAAAGAGTAGTGAAATGTAAAAATCAATGCAGAGTGCAGGCTGTCCAGGGCAATCAGGACAGTGATATATGGTGTCCCTTCTCTTCCCCCTCTTGGTACAGACTCTGCATTTTTTTTGTGGTTTCTGCTTTGCGGCAGTAGGGGGGATTTTAAAAATAAAATGGGAAGCCCCAACTCTGCTTTCTGCCATCACCACCCGGGGAGCAGGTGCATCATGGTACAAAATCCCCGTAATAATCTGGAGCTGAAACTGTAAAAAAGTTTTTTTTAACTCTGGGGTTTGCTTTTTTTGAACAACAAAAAAGCGTTGTGGGTTGCAATCTGCATTAGGTAAATTGCAACCTTTTTGTACCAGGCCCTTGTCTTCCGCATAATTAGGTAGGGCTGCAGCAGCTGATCAGCCAGATCAACCCCACCCATATGCCGGTTATAAGACTTGATGCACACTGGCTTCCTTATGATCTCAACTCTGCCACGTACAGAAACCGCCACCGTCCTCTCTGTGTGGATGGTGGTAAGAAGGTATACATCCTTCTTGTCTCTGTACTTAAGTGCCAACAGCTCCTCTTGGCGCAGAGCTGAGGTCTCCCCCCTTCGTAGCCGGGTGCGTACAAGTTGTCCTGGGAAACCTGCGCGGTTCTTTTTAATTGTACCGCAAGCTACTGTATCAAAGCAATACAGTAGCTTGAACAAAAGGATACTTGTATAAAAATGGTCTAAGTACAAGTTATACCCTTTGTTCATTAGGGTTAATATCAGGTCCCAGACAATCTTGCCAGTGGTTCCCATATGTTCTGGGCAACCTGGAGGGTCAAGGTGGCTATCCTTTCCCTCATACACCCGGAAGGCCTGAGTATACCCAGTCTCGCTGTCACAGAGCTTATACACCTTTACCCCATATCTGGAGCGCTTGAAAGGAATATACTGCTTGAATCCCAGCCTTCCCTTATACTTCATTAGGGATTCATCAACGCATATATTCCTTACAGGTGTATAAGCCTCTGCAAACCTGGCAGAAAAGTGGGTTATCAGGGGGCGGATTTTATACAGCCTGTCAAATTGGGGATGCTCCCTAGGGGGGCACAGGCTGTTGTCGCTGAAGTGCATGAAATGCAGAATCATTTCATACCTCTTCCTCGACATAGTCTGGGAGAAAATGGGGGTAGAGCAGATGGGGCTACTACTCCAGTAGGAGCGAATGGAGGGGTTCTTTATGATGCCCATCAGCATAGTCAATGCCAAGAATTTTTTGAATTCTGGCACATTGATGGGGGCCCATTGCTGCTTTGCTAAATATGTTCCAGGCTTTGCAGCACGGAACTGATGGGCATATAAATTCGTTTGGGCGACAATGTTCCCCAATACATCATCGCCCAGAAACACTTCCAGAAACTGCTGGGGGCTAAAACCTGCCACATCTATATTTATGCCTGCATTTGCTGTGAAGGGTGGGATATCTGGCCTCTGGAGATGAGGCGTTACCCACTTTTCAGCAGCAATGGCAGCAACACGCCTCCTTCTGGCAGGGGGGCTAGCAGGGGGGCTGGTAGGGGGTAGCAGGGGGGCTAGCAGCCACAGATACATCACTATCAGTTGAGACTGCATCTAGTGATGTATCTGAGCATATGAAAGGGTCAAAATTGGGGTCTGAGTCAGACATAGAGGCATCTGACTCTGACGCAAGGATGG